>NC_132878.1:46043151-46343151 GCF_030463535.1 Salminus brasiliensis | reverse complement strand
ACATTGTCTGATTTTTAAAGAATTTATTTGCAACTAATGGTGGAAAATAAGTATTTGGTCACCTACAAACAAGCAAGATTTCTGGCTGTCACAGACCTGTAACAACTTCTTTAAGAGGCTTATCTGTCCTCCACTTATTACCTGTATTAATGGCACCTGTTTGAACTCGTTAACAGTATAAAAGACACCTGCCCATAACCTCAAACAGTGACACTCCAAACTCCACTATGGTGAAGACCAAAGAGCTGTCAAAGGACACCAGAAACAAAATTGTAGACATGCACCAGGCTGGGAAGACTGAATCTGCAATAGGCAAGCAGCTTGGTGTGAGGAAATCTACTGTGGGAGCAATAATCAGAAAATGGGAGACCTACAAGACCACTGCTAATCTCCCTCGATCAGGGGCTCCACGCAAGATCTCAGCCCGTGGGGTCAAAATGATCACAAGAATGGTGAGCAAAAATCCAAGAACCACACGGGGGGACCTAGTGAATGACCTGCAGAAAGCTGGGACCAACGTTACAAATGCTACCGTCAGTAACGCACTACGCCGCCAGGGACTCAGATCTTGCAGTGCCAGGCGTGTTCCCCTGCTTAAGCCAGTACATATCCGGGCGCGTCTGAAGTTTGCTTGAGAGCATTTGGATGTTCTGGAAGAGCATTGGGAGAATGTCTTATGGTCAGATGAAACCAAAGTAGAACTGTTTGGTACAAACACTCGTTGTGTTTGGAGGAGAGTGAATGCTGAGTTGCATCCAAAGAACACCATACCAACTGTGAAGCATGGGGATGGCAACATCATGCTTTGGGGCTGTTTCTCTGCAAAGGGACTAGGACGACTGGTCCGTGTACATGAAAGAATGAATGGGGCCATGTATTGTGAGATTTTGAGTGCAAACCTCCTTCCATCAGCAAGGGCATTAAAGATGAAACGTGGCTGTGTCTTTCAGCATGACAATGATCCCAAGCACACTGCCAGGGCAACAAAGGAGTGGCTTCGTAAGAAGAATTTCAAGGTCCTGGAGTGGCCTAGCCAGTCTCCAGATCTCAACCCCAAGTCTTTGGAGGCAGTTGAAAGTCTGTGTTGCCTGCCAACAGCCCCAAAACATCACTGCTCTAGAGCAGATCTGCATGGAGGAATGGGCCAACATACCAGCAACGGTGTGTGCCAACCTTGTGAAGACTTACAGAAAACGTTTGACCTCTGTCATTGCCAACAAAGGATATATAAGTATATATAAGTATTGAGATGAAGTTTTGTTATTGACCAAATACTTATTTTCCACCATTTTTTGCAAATAAATTCTTTAAAAATCAGACAATGTGATTTTCTGAATTTTTTTCTTATTTTGTCTCTCATAGTTGAGGTCTACCTATGATGTCAATTACAGGCCTCTCTCATCTTTTTAAGCGGGAGAACTTGCACAATTGGTGGCTGACTAAATACTTTTTTCCTCCCACTGTATTTCTATCATCTTGTTTTTGTGACAAAACGAGAGCAGACAGACTAGATTTTTTCCTGGAACGGTCATGTAATGTGCTGTCGTATAGTGTACAAACCAAAACAACTTCAACATTAACGATTACAAGAGATCTAGTTGTGTAGTTTGAACAGTATAGCGTCCTTATAACTGTACAAGTCGTGTAGTGTGTCGAAGCCATTAGATGCACGTCATATGCCCAATCAGCCTAAGGGTTGTACTGGAGCTCAACAAAATATTTGACATCCTAAATCTTAAAAAAAAGTAGATAGGTTTGATTCGTCTGATTCCTTGGGTCAGCCCAAACATCTGTCATTTGAACATTAGCTTCTGCCTAATTTGATCAGACCTCACGTTTGAATTGTGGTTCAGGAGAATAATTTTTTTAAAAGATGTTAAAGAAACTGACCTGGACAAATATGATCCAATCAAAAGTACCAATCAAACGATTTCCGTTACTCTCAATGAGACTTCTGCACCTTTTCTCAGAGTCTTTAACCTTTAACATGTTTGTTTATAATTTATAGTCTCCTAAAAGAGCTCTCTTTATAGATTTCTGTGGTCCATGTTCAGTGTCTTATTGGTAACCCCTCCAAACAAGCCATGTGTGTTCAGTCTGAGATCCGTGGATGTGTTTTTTTTTTTTTACATTTTTTTACATTTTCTCTTCGCATTGCCCAGAGACCAAGATAACAGCTTGAAAATCAAGAAAACTTAGTCAAAATCAAAAAGTGTTTGCAACGGCCAAGAACCTACATAAAAAATTAGCTCAAGAGGGTGGCCTACCGTTCCACTGTGCTGCATTGCTTGCACAAATGTTTTTTAATTAATTATATAATAGTTATTAAATAGTTATATGAAGGAAACCTTACCTGTGACCCCATTAAACAACTCAAATATTCTGTGGACAGAGGTAAGAACAGATTATGCAAAATATCTGAATGCAAATGTCAAACAGTGAAATGTTAAATATAAAAAACTGAAGCACAAAGGAGGAAGGTGGCTTCAACAGGATAAGGATTCAACACTTGCCTTAAACACTTGCCTCCACCAGTTACTACCGAAGAACACAAAGTTTTTAGAAGCACAGAAATATGGTGAAAATCGCCTAAATGCACTCATCAGACAACACTGAGAACAGTCTGGGCTTAAAATATAGACATGCATGAGTGACAGCCCTCCGTCACTGGAAAGCAGAATCTTGTTTACATTAGCAATGGCACAGCCTTAAGACAGAAAAGTTGCATTTTTTTGTTTTTACTTTAAAGTGGAGTTGTGATTTCGCAGATCTGTAAGGTTTACAGAGTTTTTGATATCTGTAATCGAGTCGCTGGCCCATGTAAAGATGGACAACATAATGGAGCTTGCTTTGAGCTTTAAGCTTGGACTTAACCTTAAAGAGCCATGACACACTACAGGACTGTAGTCATCGTCTTTCAACTCTTAGTGAAGCTCTACCATCCAGAGGTCCAGCCCAATTACACAACCTGGCTCCCTCTTGCAGTGCTACACAGGCCTAGCTCTGCCCTTTCACAGAGGAACAGTCTGTCTGAGCCCCAGCTGGCTCTCTCTTGCATTGTCTCGAAGCCGGGTTTTAGCCAGGCTTCTCCTTATTTGCCTTCTGTGTGAAGTTACTGAAGCTGTCCTCAGTGAAGCTTTTAACAGGTGCTTTTAACTTATACAGGTGCTGGCCATAAAATTTGAATATCATGAAAAAGTTGATTCATTTTAGTAATTACATTCAAAAAGTGAAACTTGTATATTATATTTATTCATTACACTCTGATATATTTCAAGTGTGTATAACTGGTTATGACTGACAACTAATGAAAACCTCAAATTCAGTATCTCAGAATATTGTGAAAATGTTCAATATTAAAGACACCTGGTGCTAATTAACTCAAAACACATGCAAAGGCCTTTAAATGGTCTCTCGGTCTAGTTCTGTTGGCAATCATGGGGAAGACTGCTGAGTTGACAGTTGTCCAAAATACAACCATTGACACCTTGCACAAGGAGGGCAAGAGGTCAACAAAAGGTAATTTCTAAAGAGGCTGGCTGTTCATAGAGCTCTGTGTCCAAGCACATTAATAGAGAGGCGAAGGGGAAAAATGTGGGGGAGATTCACAAAGGGGGGACTGCAGCTGGAGTCAGTGCTTTAAGAACTGCAACGCACAGACATATGCAAGACATGGGTTTCAGCTGTTGCATTCCTTGTGGTCAAGCCACTCTTGAACAAGAGACGGCGTCAGAAGCATCTCGCCTGGGCTAAAGACAAAAAGGACTGGACTGCTCCAAAGTTATGTTCTCTGATGAAAATAAATGTTCAAGGTCCCAGAGTCTGGAGGAAGAGAGGAGATGCACAGAATCCATGTTGTTTGAGGTCCAGTGTAAAGTTTCCAGTGTCCACTGTGTTGTCTGAGATCCAAGGTCAACGCAGCCGTCTACCAGGGCGTTTTCGAGCACTTGATGCTTCCTGCTGCTGACCAACTTTATAGAGATGCAGATTTCATTTTCCAACAGGACTTGGCACCTGCATGCAGTGCCAAAGATACCAGTACCTGGTTTAAGGACAATGATATCCCTGTTCTTAATTGGCCAGCAAACTCACCTGACCTTAACTCTATAGAAAATCTAAGGGATATTGTAAAGAGGAAGATGTGATGCACCACTTTTTATCCTTTACTTTTTGAAAGGAATTGCTAAAATAAATCAACTTTTTCATGATATTCAAATTTTATGACCAGCACCTGTATATGCTGGTCTTGTTTTAGATGATGCCACTGTGTCCATGATGAATTGAAAAACCTATTCAGTTTTAATGTGAAGGTCTGGGATTTTTCCACTTTTCTTTTGTTATGCTAAAGTAAGCCTGACCGCTTTTAAAACTACCAATTTTACATTGAGAGGAGAGCGATACTGGTCAGATAAAGCAGACATTTATTAGATTTTGCGAAGATAAAACATACTAAGGAGACAAACGATCTTGATTAGAATGAAAACTCAGATGTAGGCTCCCAGGCTCCCATTCTGTGTATGCATAACAACTCAAGAACATTTCTGAACTCTTCTAAAGTCTTTTGAAAATAATTTTGCAAAAATTCCAACTTCAAGAACTGAAATACTTTTAGCTGGCTATAAAAAGCATGCCAAATTGTAATGTTATTTTATGTACTTTGGCCAAAACTGCCCTTTTTAATAAGACTGTGTGTCTTATTGCTTTACTGACGTTTGTTGTTTCCTTACTGTTGTAAATCACATTGACGCCTCCTTCTTCAGATCACTCAGTATCACAGCCTATCATGGTGCAGAGGCGCCCTGGTCAGGGGTATACTGGAAACATAGAGGCTAGCTCAGTGTTATCTCCTCGCTCAGAGGGAGGTGGCCTGGGTGTGAGTATGGTGGAGTATGTTCTCAGCTCCTCTCCTGGAGACAAGTTGGATGGACGCTACAGAAATGGAGGTTTTGTGAGTAAATTGATATTTGAAGACATTTTCCGTCAACCTTTCTGCTTGCTGAGCTTCATTGTGAAATGCACTGTTTGAGCAAATAATTATTTTTAAAGTATGTTGTTATTTTGTATGTGTTGGGGGTTATAGGTTGGAGGAGATTCAGACACAGATGGAAGAGAAAAGGCCAATCAAAAAGAAAAGTCCTCCCCCTTTGAAGATGACAAGAACTCAGAAATGAAAGTTGGGGAAGAATGTGATGCTGTGAAAGCCAATAGCCGATGTTTACTCAATGGAATGGACCGCGACTGCAAAGATTTCAAGTATGGTCTCATTACAGTGGGAAAAATATGTTCAAGTTTCTCATGTTCCCTTTTTAGATTCAGGATTTAAGTTTAACCAGGGTATTGCATTCCTTAAGGTAGAAAGTAGAAGTGAGAGTTGCTGCAAAGACACCAGTCATTATTTTCTGCTGTTTTTTGATCGGTACTGTGTAGGATTTTTTTTTAATCACAGCCCAGCCCTCAGTTTTTGTGATCGTCATAAAGACCATGTCAATTTATTCTAAAAACCTGTCATGCATGCTTTACCGTAGCACCACCCCAGGCAGTCGGCAGTCTTCTCCCACAGAAGCTGTGGAGCGCTTGGGTCACAGTCAGGCTGGACTTGAGATAATTGTACAGCACCATCCTAATGCTCTGCATTCTTCGACCGCTGGTGCCAGCAAGACCCCGGCAGAGGACTTTCAGTGCCAAGATGCTCAGAGCATGGGTGGCATGGAACAGCAGGCCGGTGTTGAGTCACTCCAGTTTGACTATGCTGGAAACCAAATTCAGGTGGACTCTTCAGGAGCTCCTGTTGGCTTGTTTGACTACTCCCAGCAGCAGGTAAGACCACAAAAGTGCAGTTGGGATGCTGATGCTGAGGTTCCATGGTGTGTAGGGCATGCCAAATACGTAACATAACATGGTAAAAACGTGATTGCATATGGCTAAATATGCTTGGTTTACAGTGCCTTGCAAAAGTATTCACCTCCTCGGAATTCTTCGTAAAATAGATTTTTTTGAGGGTTTGTATCATTTGATTTACACAACATGCCTACAACTTTGTGAAACAAACAAGAAAAGAAAAAAAAACACCCCCCTCAAAGTCAAAACAGCTGGCTTGAGAATGCAGTTCTTCCAGAGTGACCATGGGCCTCTTGGCTGCTTCTCTGACCAGTGCTCTCTTCGATCTGATCTTGGAATGGATTTATAGATAGTAGAGAATGTTGAGCAATATTACAGTGTGGCTGTTAAGTCCGGCAGGTCTGACTATAACAGCCTAATTAAAAGGAGAGAGCCAGAAGGTAACACAGACACTGGAACACCCTGAAACACTAGCGTCCATCTGCTCCACTGTCCACAAACCTGAGTGATCGTGTGCAAGCAGCGAGACAACAGCTCCAGCGTCTCAGTTCACTGGAATTCCCTGTGTCTGTGAACCCCTGGACCTACAAGCTTTATCCAAGGGAAAACATTAATTACCAAAAGCTAATCTAAAAAGATGATTTCATCCAGCGTGACCATGGGCCTCTTGGCTGCTTCTCTGACCAGTGCTCTCCTCAATCTGTCAGTGTGGGTGGACGGCCATGTCTTGGTAGGTTTGCAGTTGTAGAATACTTAGAATATTTTTTTCAGTTTACCTTTGGATGCTCAAAGCTTGGCATATGTTTTCATAACCTAACCCTGCTTTAAACCTCTCCACAACTTCAACTATCTCTGACTTGTCTGGTGAGTTCCTTGGTCTTCATTAAGCTGTTTGTTCACTAGTGTTCTCTAACAAACCACTGAGACCTTCAGAGAACAGATCAAATCCAAATTTATTTGTATAGCGATTGTTATGACTGTTGTCGCAATGCAGCTTTACACAATTAGTAATTAGTAAAAGACAGGAAATTAACAACATAAAAAGACCTGAAAAATCTGAGACCCCCAGTGAGCAAGCCAACGGCGACAATGGCAAGGGGGAAAAACCCTTAGAGCTGGAGGAAGAAACCTTGGAAGAAACCAAGACTCACAAAACTCATTAAAAAATGTATCGTTTTTGTTTAACTTCACAATTATGTTCTATTTCGTGTTGGCCTATCACTTACAATCTTAATAAAATACATTTAAGTTTGTGGTTGTAAGGTGACAAGGAGTATGAATACTTTTGCAAGCCACTGTACTTTGTAGAGCCACATTTTGAAACAATTTTTAAATCTTTGACAAGGCCATTTCAAGACATTTCAATGTTTTTCCCTAAACCACTTAAGTGTTGCTTTAGCAGAATGCTTTGTCATTGTACTGCTGGTGGAGGAACCTCCCAGTCTCAAATCTCTGCAAGACTGAAATGGGTTCCTCAATAATTTCCCTGTATTTAGCACCATCCATTGTTCCTTTAAAGTTTACCAGTTTCCCAGTCACTGATGATGAAAAACATCCCCACAGCATGATTCTGCCACCACTGTTGATGCATGCACCACCACCACCAGCACCACCACCTTCTTCCATATGTTTGGGGAGTCTCCCACAGACATTTCACTTCACTAATTTGGGGTGTTTTTGTGTAGGCTCATTACATAAAATCCAAATAAAAATTATTGTGATCATTAAAGACTTATCCTCCGGCTAGAAGTCAGAGTGTAAGAGCTCATTAACTAGAATTATAGCTCCGCATTACCAAATTTTCAGGTGCATTAGAAATGGTTAGAGCTGTACCTGACTCATTTTTGGCAACAGTGTCATGGGCACATATTTTGAACATTTATTCTGTCTGTCATTAAATGTCGTAATGACTGACATCACAGATTTGTTTCTGTTTATAAAGACTAATTATTTTATTGCCCTTTGGTCTTGTAGACGGGCTGTTATACAGTCATGGAATTTTTGTCTAACGGTTAACCAGTTTATCTTAACAGTTGAACATATTATTATTATTATTATTATTTATTAGTAAATACAGTTAATATAAATGCAATTTATCAATGCAGTCTTGTGAGCAAAACGTTAGAACATTAATACAATTAATTACAACATGATTAGAGGAGATTTTGGAGGGGCCTTCCTTATTTGCACCCCAGGCATTTAGGTTGCATTTACTCTTACATAAGTGAAGATCTGTCCACCCGAGCTCTGCTTCTCCCCGTAAGATTTGTTATTTGCGCACTTCCACCCACAAATTGTTGGATATTTGTACTGCAGTTTTAATCCCGCCTACTAGTTTACGGATCACGCAGGACCCACAGACACACCTGCCTTGTGCAGATCTCTATTTGCATTCTGTCATACGTGTATCATGGGTAGGGTGATGTATATCAGTATGAACACAAAGTAAACCAGGGCTAAAATGTTTCCTGCTTGGTCTGGCCCAAACTTTATTTATAAACACTCTTATACTGCAACTTAACTGGTATATATATATATATATATATATATATATATATATATATATATATATATATATATATATATATAATTTATATTTATACCAGTTATGTCACATAGAGATTAATTTTTCAGTGTCACTTAGGGTCAGTTTTCTGAACAGGGATTAAGCCTAGTCCAGTACTATACCCCATTTGTTCTGTGTTTTTGTTACTTGTCATACGTGTTGCTCTCACCAAGACAAATTCCTTGTATGTACAACATACTTGGTGAAATAAAGAGATTCTGATTCTGATTAAGTGGTGGTTCTCCACTAAAAGGAAATTGTAGTCCAGGACTAGAATTAATCATTGTCCAACCATTGAACCAATGAAACCAACCATTAATTAATTTATTGTTCACTAAATCTTGCTAGTACAGTAATAAATGCCAGATAAATGAGCTTAGAGACTTTTTTTTTTTGGTAAAAGACACCACAGCCTCTGTACTCACAATTCAGTTAACATTTCAAGACTTTTAATCAAACTGTAAAAGTGGTGGATTGAACTGAACTTGATTGAATGTTATTTAGCTTAGATACAGGTCACCGTGAATGTGTTATGTGGATTGTTGAAATGTGGAAACCGTGGCAGTTACAGGATTTGTACAAAACGTACAGATTCCTCTCCTTTTACACTGAGCGCACAAACAGAAAATCAGGTTTAATCCTGATCAACTGCGCTCAAGTTAGACGGAAAACTAGGGAATTGACCCAAATAAATGACATTTTCTGTAAGTGTAAATCATAACATGCAGATTTTTCAACAGTACCACTGGAAACATCAAATGCTTTTAATGCACACCCCTTGGTCATGCCACGGTCCTTGCCACATTTAAGACTTGTGTAGGTGTTGTTATGACCATAAAGGAAAAGTCATCAGTTGTCGCTACACATAACTGTCCACCACTCCAGAGTCTTTAATCTTAAATCTTGCTTAAATTGACCCAGAGTCGTTAAATCTTGCTGAAGATCTTTTGCAGTCAAACGTGGGTTTTGCCATTTGGCAACCCTATACTGAGCAGTTGCTTAGTGGAGCTTCTGATTGCTTATTATGATGGTGGGGATATGATGTAGAGATGAATACCTGAATACTTTTTATTCCAGATATTTTAATTATAATCCCAGGTTCTAACATTACAAAATAAATAGTTCATAGAAAGATTTTCATTGAACCTTGGTAGTTTATATGGTAGTGATAGTTTATTATGTTAAAATTTTGTATCTCTCTGGTGTTACACTCCTCCTTGCTCTACCTTACATTACCTTGTATTATAATGAAGCTGAAACTTTGAATTTATGTTTAGTTGTTTCAGAGATCTAACCATCTGACTGTCCAGCAGCTCACGGCTGCACAGCAACAACAATATGCTCTTGCTGCTGCCCAGCAGCAACATCTTGGTAAGATCTTTTATGATTTAAAATCATAGTTGTGGCTGTAATGAAAAAGATTTGATATATAAGGATTTGAGAAACCTTTTTTGTTGCCTATATCTTGTTTTATTTTTTTTTGCAATATTCTTTGATTAGACTGTTCTGTGGTTGTTTTTTTTTCTGTAGGCATTACTCCTGCATTTGTGCCCAACCCATACATCATCAATGCTGCTCCACCTGGAACAGACCCCTACACTGCTGCCAGCCTAGCAGCAGCAGCAACTCTTGCAGGTACATGTGCGAACATCTAATGTCCACTTTATTTTCTGAGGCATTTAAAAAAAATAAATCCATAAGCAGTAATTTGCTTCCAGGCCCTACAGTGGTCCCTCCACAGTACTATGGAGTCCCTTGGAGTGTGTATCCAGCCAATCTTTTCCAGCAACAGGCTGCGGCTGCTGCAAATCATTCTACAAACCAGCAATCTTCAAATCAGGGTCCAGGGCCTGGGCAGCCACAGGTAGGCAGCCCTGTGCTTGTTCTGTACTGATGTCTGTGGTATGTAATTTATTTAATCCTATTGGTAATCCTGTTTTAAAGGTGTGAAAGGTCTATAGGCCAGTGTAATAAGATATCAGCAATGACTGACAAGTAACCTAATGGTGATGATTTAATGTGATGTTTGCTCTGTTCGGAAAGAGAACTGATGGAAGAATGTTTTTACAGGAAACATTGGATTGGCTTATGTAGGTTACAATATCAATTTCTTACAGCAGATCACAGTTGACATTACTACCAGAAACTAGGATAGGGTGGCATAAGGGTAATAATGTATATCCAAATTTTATTGGAAAATGATGACCTGAATGATTTGTCAATTTTTTGTTCTGTGTCTATCAAGTGCTCATTTTGCTATTTAAATGTAAAGGGTTTACAAGGTGGGGGTATTGTAGGAACTCACTGGTGTTACAGACTCTCAGTAGCAAGAGAGCAAGTTTAGCGAACTACATTTCAAATGAGAGACAAGATGAACCAGTCTGCAAGATCTGCCTGAAAACAGTTATGATGCAAGCACCTCTTTCTAGAAATTAGCACCCTCTTTTCTTACAAGGTTTCCATGGATGCATTGTGCTGGAAGTTAGTTAAGTTGCGTGTCATGGATCACTGACAACATAGGTTACTTTTTTGTAATTTGAGCCTCGGTTAGCTGGAACATGGTCTGTGCTGTGGTGTTTAGTCTGCTAGCTAATTTATCTAAGCGTTTGTTGGTTACATTCACGCTAGTATTGCAGCTGTACTGTCCCAGTTGAGTCCCAGTTGTTGGATTCACCACCAAGGGACAAAAAAAAACCCAAAACACACACACACACACACACACACACACACACACACACACACAAAAAGTTTTTTTTCTTACCACTGTAGTATAAAGATATGGTGTGAACAAATTGGATACTGCGCAACACTACATGAAAGATTCTAGTGATTTCCCAAATTTTTCAGATAATATAACATTTAAATATATAAAATATATATAACTGTCTCATTTCCAACTCATGCATTCCTTAGTTGTTTTGGTTAGTTTAACCATGGTTTCATGTATGGCGGCGTAACTGAGTCATGTTTGTTGGCCACCTTGCTCACACATGCATTTTCAGCTTTGACCATAAACAAAATAGGATTGACATCAGGGCTTTGTGATGGCCACTAAGCCCACAAAACATTGACTGTGTTATCCTTAAGCCACTTTGTAACCAGTTTGGCAGTTTGTTTTGCGTCGTCATTGTCCATTTGGAAGGCCCATTTGCACCCAAGCAAACTTCATGGCTGATGTTGCTTCAGTATTTACACACAATGTTCTTCCTCATGATGCCATCTATTTTTTAAAGTGCACAGTCCTTTCTGCAGCAAAATAACCCCACAACATGATGCTGCCACCCCTGTGCTTCACAGTTGGGATGGTGTTCTCAGGCTTGCAAGCTTCCCCTTTTTTCCTCCGAACGTAACGATAGTCATTATGGCCAAACAAGACCCAGACCACAGGACATGTCTCCAAAAATTGGTCTTTGTCCCTGTGTGCATTTGCAAACATTAATCTGTTTTTTTGTGTTTCTGTTGGTGTAATGGCTTCTTCCTGGCAGAGTTGGCCTTTGAGTCCATGTCGATACCGTACTTGTTTCACTGTGGATGACACATTCTTACCAGCTTCAGCCAGTATCTTCACAAGGTCTTTTGTTTTTGTTCTCGGGTTGATATGCACATTTCGGACCAAAGCACGTTCATCTCTGAGACACAGAGACACAGTCTCCTTCCTGAGCGGTATGATGGCTGGACATTCCCATCTTGTTTGTATTTGCGTATAATTGTTTGTACAGGTAAACAAGGCACCCAAGGATGAGCCAGACTTGTGCAAGTCCTGAAAAACTTTCCCCTCTCATTATTCTGGCATTTAGGAAAAATAAATAATTGTGGTAATAAGATAAGATAAGAGAGTCCTTTATTAGTCCCGCAGTGGGGAAATTCCCAGTGTAACAGCAGAAAGGGATAGCAAGACACTCAGTTACAAAAATTTGGATAAATAATTTACACTATATACACAATATAAATAAGAATTAAAAGAGCAATAACAATACTATTTACAGCAAAAGACTCTTAATTGCACATGGGGGGGGGTATTGCACATAGTATTCCCTGAACATGAACATGTGTGTGTAGTTAAGTGTGTGTGTATGTGGTCCGCTGGGAGCAGTGCTGGTTGTGCAGTCTGACGGCAGCAGGAAGGAAGGACCTGCGATACCGCTCCTTCACACACTTGGGGTGAAGCAGCCTGTCGCTAAAGGAGCTGCCCAGTGCTGCCAGAGTCTCATGCATGGGGTGGGAGCTGTTCTCCAGCATGGATGCCAGCTTGGCTGTCATCCTCCTGTCTCCCACCACCTGCACTGGGTCTAAGAAGCACCCCAGGACAGAGCCGGCCCTCTTTGAGTTTGTCCAGTCTCTTCTTATCTCCCGTCGAGATGCTACTGCCCCAGCAGACCACTCCATAAAAGATGGCAGATGCGACCACTGTGTCGAAGAACGTCCTCAGGAGTGCTCCCTGCACTCCAAAGGACCTCAATCTCCTCAGCAGGTAGAGTCTGCTCTGGCCTTTCTTGTAGAGTGAACTTAAAACTTCTAAATTGGAAAAAAGTTAGAAAAAGCTCAGAAGTGAGCAGGAGCTGCTGCAACAGGCTGCCACCTCCGCGGCGCCATCTAATTGACCTAAAACGGGAAAAGTTTATTCTAAATTCATGTCAGACAGTGAGGGGGAAAATGCATATGTGTCTTTATATAGTGTATGTAAATGTCTGGTTTCAACTGTATAGTATCTAATGAGGGGCTGCTGTTGACCCAGAGAAAACTGCTATTGCTATGTTTCCAACTCCTCACAATCTACCATCCTAGTAGTGATTTCTTGGCTTGGTAGTATGGTATTATAAAGTTAATTCTCCACTTTGTTGAGTAGGCAGCTCCTTTGAGCCCTCTCAAACATAAAGGTGCCAAATGGGTATTGACCATTAGCACTATCCACTAAATAAGTTTATTCATAGATTATATGTATTGCTTTATCTTCAAAATCCCACACAATCAAAGAAGTCACTAACGTCATCAACACCTACTCACATATTACCCGATTATTCTATAAACTGGCATAAATCAATTATTTTACCAATATGCGGGAATGCTGTTCTCTAAAACCTCTCCCTTCCATGTACTGCAAATCACATCACATAACTTGAAATAAACATTTTCTCTAGGATTTCTGATTTATTTTGGGTCAATTTCACCCCACTGTCCTTAAATGATGACTTAAATCCACGGATGAACGTACCCATCTCAATTTTAGGGCATATTGCAACAAATCAAAATGACAGTTCTACCAAAGATCAGCTACCTATTCCCTACGGTTCCATTTGAACCAACCAAAAAGTGGTTTGACACACTGAACATTAATAACTCAAAGAAAAAAAAATCACAACTTTACAAAATAATAAAGCTCATGGTGGCCTAGATGCTCTGGACTTCCTTCAATACTACTTTGCAAACAAACTTCATTATTTAATTAAATGAAGACAAGAAGACTACTATAACAATCAATGGCTAGACATAGAACAAAGCTACTGCACTGACATACTCATCAAAGACTTACCATTCCTTTAAAAACTTTTAACACAGCACAAGAACAAATCTCTGCTGCAGTCTGGGATCAAACAGAATTTACTATTTTAATATCTATAAAACTTGCCTAGTTATTGTCCACTTGCTTAGGTAAAGCTTGAAATGTACACTAAATGTGGGCAAGGAAAGAGAGCAAATACTGAAGGGTGAGGGGTACCTCTGTGAACGGTGTGGCTTGCCTTCTCCGATACAGTCCAGCCCGTATAGTGCAGTGCTGCGTATAGTGCTGTCTGTGCAGTTAATAATGTGCAGCTAGAGATGTACGTCTGCATGTCTGTTTTCATGTTCACATGTTCTTCACACAGTGTATTGTTCACACAATACTTTATTATTCATTTTTGTTTGTGGTTTTTGTTTTGTGTTCTCTCTTTCTCTCTGTTCTTTCTCAATGTCACCCTTATCATATCTACTTGTTTTGAGTAATGTTTTGTTACTCTGCAAATAAAAAAAAGAATGAAATGACATTCTGAGGACAACTGCCAAGTTTAAGATAGATAGGCCATTGGAAGGATATGCAGTGTCTAACATTATGTATATGTATATTCACAGGCCAAAACAACAAATCAAACCTTTGATCCTATTAACACAGAAATGTATATTCATACATGTAATGATAGTATGATGTTGAGCCATTGCATTGCATCAATTTTGCATTTGAGCCAGAGGCTCTATGCAAAAGATCTATATGATCAAAAATCATATGTTCACCTTTTTGACACATTGTAACTTGCATTCTCTTGTATCAAGATATATCCAATCAAGCTATAATTTTACAGGTTTTATCTGTAGCCTATTATGTAATTGGATTTCAAAGAACAATTTTATATGTCCGTTATATATAGTATTAGGGGTGTAATGGTACGAGTATTCTTCCTACAAAACTGACGTTAAGTTAATAAATTTTAAATGTAATTAATTTGGCCATAATAAGTAAAAGTAAAAACGTACTGCTTGCAGTTGATTTGGGCACTGAAATAAGTGTCGTTGTAGGGGTAAACGGCTACTCCGCTTTTTGTTTTTGTCTTTTGATAAACCTGTGGACTGTAAACACAATCTAAAATCAGTTAGTAAACGTATGATGCAGTAGATAAGAAATAAAAACAAACTAAACACGGAGACAGTGATGCCTCCAAGGTCCAGGTCAGAAGTCAGGATTTCCCACAAGGGTTGAATATTGAATGACCTCATTGAATAACATCATAGGTAACATCATAGTTAACAATAATTTAAGTGAAAGTTTAATGTCAAATGTTTTGGCAAAAGCCTGTCATTACCCACCAGAGCCCATCAGTAAAGAGCCACAGCATCATTTGTTTTTTAACAATACACAAACATTTTAAACACAAACACCTTATTTGTGGCTGGTGAAGATAAAATATGCACTATGAATATGGGCCACAGGATCATACATGTGTTAAGCATTGCGATAGTCAACACAAGTGTTGGGGCAAAGGGCCCATACATGCACCATGTTCGTAGACGACAGGCCTACACATGCATTATGTTTGCTGGGCGACCGGCCCACACATTCATTGCGATAGCTCGTGCTATGGTCCCATACATTAACAATAGACTAAACAATCTGAATGCAACTTCCCTGCTTAAGTTACTGTAGGCACTAGTAATTGCAGGTAAAGCTGACCACTTTAATTTGCAGAGGTGTCTGGAGATTATAAGTGGTCCTGAAAGGAGGTCAGCGGAAGGTCCAGTCGAGAGTTGGCTTTAAGGTGTCTGAACGCCTGCATTCCATTACCTTTCACCACAGCTTGTAATCGGTAAAAGAGGTGGTCCCAAGAATGCTCCCGCATTTCCGCGCAGGCAAGCTCTGATTCAGCCCAGTGAGAAAGCAGGCTTTGTTCAGATGGAGTGACGTGGCTGCTCTGGATGCTTAAGTCTTCCTTAGGCAGGGTGTGGTCGTTTATATATAGACTTGCTCAAAGTTTCAAATGGTCGGTTGAAACTTCAAGAAATCAAACAAAATTGGAGCTTATGTGGTAACTAGATACACAACTAGATATAAGTTACTTCAAACACAAACATAAAATAAAAAAAATAAAATACTTTATTTTATTTTAGTTTTGAAACGCCTCTTACTCAAGTAAAAAATTCAGAGCATTAAGTTTGTAAAAAGTAACTTCTCAGCTGTTTCTTTTCTCCCTTCTTTTTTTGGAGCTCCGTTCCTTACACAGACACAAATTTAAACTCTGGGCTTGACTTTTCTGTTATGCTTCCTATTTTTTCTCAGCTATATCTATTTATCTGTTTTAGGGTCACCACTATAATATCCTAATTTTGAATTTGAGGCATTAAGTGCATTGTCAATTGACTCGCATTTGTATATACAATGACAGAATTCTCAATTTCAGATAAAACTTAGTTTTGCTTGGTATGTTCACTTGTATTCCACTACAGAGACGAGGTAATGATTATATGGCCTTTTTTCCTGAACAGAGACAGAGGAAAATAAGGGAAAGCTATTTTTTTGCCAAGACTTTAGAAAGAGAATACACATATCAAAATATACATATGTGGGTAAATACACGTGAAACAAATAGAAGTCATGATTTCACACTAATTATGAAAAGAAAGACAGAAATGCATTATGTAAAATGTGACTGCAGGAAAGGATCCATGGGGTATAAGTGAATTTTTCCTGATCCCACAGAACATGTTAAGTGTCTGTATAGGGTGATAATGTCACTGATCCTGGTAGCTCTTCTTATTAGGGCAAAAATGTATGCATCAAGAGTGAACAATTATGTTTTTTTTTGTTTGTTTTTTTTTGGAATAAGTACTCATTTTCACTCCAAAAGAGGGGAGTCCTTTTTGCAACTGTTTTATTGACTTAAACTTGGACCCAGTGCATTTCAAAGGAAAAAGTGTTTGTTTTAGCAGGTTGGGTCAGGATGGATTAACTTTTAAACAACCCGAATATTTTTTACAAAATATGATCTGGAGTCCTCTGCTACAACAGCAATTGACAGTAATGGCAGTAATTTTTATATAACTTAATCAATTGTAAGAGCATTAAATGAGCATCCAGGATGCGATTAGCATCTTATCTGATATAGGATTTGTAAGCAGAGGAGGGCCATGTCCCAAGCAGCATTATTACAGAGATAGGTAGACAGAGTTTGACTCCTCTAGTAGCTGTGCCTATGCGGAAGAATTGACCCGTCTAGCGTGAAGGTGATACTCCAAATTTTTGAATTACTAGGAAAGATTGTGAAACTGTGTGTATGTATGTATGTATGTGTGTGTGTATATATATATATATATATATATATATATATATATATAAAAAACTTTAGACAAGCAAGCAAATGGCAGCGAATGGCCGCGTGATCAGAAAGATGAAACAACAGCATTTGAAAGAAAGTCAAGTTCATCTGCAGACAGGTGGAAGCGGGTGATTGGTTGCATTGTTGCCTGCTGTAGTTCTAGAGTCTCACCTGGTAGAATTTGCGATAAAGCTTTAATATCTCTCCAACTGTTAAGCACAGTGTGACTTCCAATGTGACAGGAAACAGTTCAACTTATTTATCTTATTTAAACATTCATCTTATGGAGTTAGAAATCCCATAAACAAGACCTCAGATTCTTGGCTAACTACAATAACTGTTACTAACTACTTACTATGCAGGGTGCCCAAACCTTTGCTTTGAGCTATTTTGGCTATTTTTAGGAGCCACCGTTCTGATTTAATATAAATGTTAGATGTACAGGGTGGGCCATTTATATGGATACACCTAAATAAAATGGGAATGGTTGGTGATATTAACTTCCTGTTTGTGGCACATTAGTATATGGGAGGGGGAAAACTTTTCAAGATGGCTGGTGACCATGGTGGCCATTTTGAAGTCGGCCATTTTGGATCCAACTTTAGTTTTTTCAATGGGAAGAGGGTCATGTGACACATCAAACTGAGAATTGAGAATTTCACAAGAAAAACAATGTTGTGCTTGGTTTTAACATAACTTTGTTCTTTCATGAGTTATTTAAAAGTTTCTGACCACTTATAAAATGTGTTCAAAGTGCTGCCCATTGTGTTGGATTGTCAATGCAACCCTCTTCTCCCACTCTTCACACACTGATAGCAACACTGCAGAAGAAATGCTAGCACAGCCTTCCAGTATCTGTAGTTTCAGGTGCTGCACATCTCGTATCTTCACAGCATAGACGATTGCCTTCAGATGACCCCGAAGATAAAAGTCTTAGGGGGTCAGATCGGGAGACCTTTGGGGCCATTCAGCTGGCCCACGATGACCAATCCACTTTCCAGGAAACTGTTCATCTAGGAGTGCTTGGACCTGACACCCATAATGTGGTGGTGCACCATCCTGCTGGAAAAACTCAGGGAACGTGCCAGCTTCAGTGCATAAAGAGGGAAACACATCATGTAGCAATTTCAAATATCCAGTGGCCTTGAGGTTTCCATTGATGAAGAATGGCCCCACTATCTTTGTACCCCATATACCACACCATACCATAAATTTTTGTGTTCCAACAGTCTTGGAGGGATCTATCCAATGTGGGTTAGTGTCAGACCAATGGCGTTGGTTTTGTTTGTTAACTTCACCATTCACATAAAAAATTGCCTCATCACTGAACAAAATGTTCTGTGTAAACTGATGGTCCTGTTCCAATTTTTGTTTTGCCCGTTCTGCAAATTCAGTGCGCCGATCTGGGTCATCCTCGTTGAGATGCTGCAGCAGCTGGAGTTTGTAAAGGTGCCATTTGTGAGTAGCTAATATCTGCCGAAGGGATGTTCGACTGATGCCACTCTCCAGTGACATGCGGCGAGTGCTACGCTGTGGGCGTGCTGAATGAAGCTAGGACAGCCACTGATGTTTCTTCATTAGTGACAGTTTTCATGCGTCCACATTTTGGCAAATCCAACACTGAACCAGTTTCACGAAACTTGGCAAGCAGTTTGCTAACTGTAGCATGGGAGATGGGTGGTCTCGTAGGGTGTCTTGCATTGAAATCTGCTGCAATGACCCGGGTACTGTTAACCTCTGCGACATGTCAATGGCTGTAAACAAATAGAAGCTTGTAAATAACTCATGAAACAATAGTTACGTTAAAACCAAGCACATCATTGTTTTTCTTGTGAAATTCTCAATAAGTTTGATGTCACATGACCCTCTTCCCATTGAACAAAAACTAAAGTTGGATCCAAAATTGCAGACTTTAAAATGGCCGCCATGGTCACCATCCATCTTGAAATATACTATATATACTAATGTACACATATACTAATGTGCCACAAACAGGAAGTTAATATCACCAACCGTTCCCATTTTATTTAGGTGTATCCATATAAATGGCCCACCCTGTAGTTTGATTGTATGCAAACTCTAAATCATAAACAAACGCTTCAACAAACGCTAAATAATGAACAACACTGTCCCTAAGCCTAATTTAATGTGGTTATTCAATTATTTATTGAAGAATTAAATCATATCATCTCATATTGTTTTATATTTTTAAGTGGTTGTAATAAAAACAATATGAGCAGCAAAACTACTACAACACAACTAAATATTGAAAACTGAGGATCTTCAAGTTAAAATGGATTTACTATACAGTTGATTTACTCTAATGTGTATTGTAACCACCTCTTTCTCTGGTCAGGTGATGCGTGCAGGTACCAGCCAGCGACCTCTAACTCCAGGGCAGAGCCAGCAGAGTCAGCAAGAGTCTCTTGCCGCAGGTGCACCCAATCCAGCAATGGCCTTCACAAGCATGCCAGGTTTCTCACTCTCTTACTGATTTACAGACATGTTTTATTATATCATGCACTTATCACTAATTCGCACAGCCACACGCCATACGTTTCTCTGAAAACAGCAAACACTTGTATCAAACAAAGCAAGAGCATGACAGTGGGCATGTGTATAAGTTAAGCGGTTATATACTGTATTTTGCCACTGGCCATGTCCAGCCTGCCACTAGAAGGGATGGGTAAAAATGTAACAAAATTGCAATTGGCCAAAATGCTCCTGGCAATATTCTGATTGGATATTTGAGCAATGAGTTCAATTAAAATGACCCATTACCAATGTCTTATGTGGTGGTACGGTAATGTTTTATCAGTAATTTCATAGTTATAAATAAAGTAGTTTTGACTAGGGGGGATTGTGAGTCTTGCTACCTCCCAAGGTTTCTTCCTCTTTTTCCTTGCCACTGTCACCTTGGTCAGTACCTGTCACATACTTTTACTGGATTCCTGTAAAGCTTTTTTGTAACGCCAGTTGTAAGACTTAAATATAATCAGATAAATATGGTTTGTTTTGGTCATTTAACATCCTGACCTCACTAATGCTAGTCTTAACGCAGACTGAAGACTCTTCTTTTTATGTTTGCACTTATGATGTGTGTTTTTCTCTATAGGCATGATGTGTGTGTCTTTATCTAGGTTGCTGCACTTGCATTTGTTTTTGGCAGTGTCTGAGTTTATGGGTAGTTTGGACTTATTTTGTTCTGGCTAGGATTTACTCCCATAATGGACATCAGAGAACTTTGTAAGTCGCTCTGGATAAGAGCGTCTGTTAAGTAGCGTAAAGATAAACTCAGAAAGTACACAGAAAGCAAAAGCATCAATTTTACAGTTCATTGTTCATGAACATTTCCCATCTAGTACATCTTTCCACAATCTACTGGTATTGTGGTTGCAAAAAAGGCACCATATTTAACAGGAATCCTTATTACTTATTAGGATATCAAGTTCTGGCACCAGCTGCTTACTATGACCAGACTGGAACGTTGGTGATGGGCCCTGGGACTCGTACTGGCCTTAGTGGGCCAGTCCGACTAGTCCAGACTCCACTTCTCATCAATCCTGCTGCAGCACAGGCTGGTAAGTAGCCCTCATTTCCTCATTCTTATTAAGTTAAGTTTGGGCGTTCTAGTATAAAAAAAAGAATTTAGTTTCATAAAACATCCTGTAGATACACAAGACCAAAATAGAGGTTTTTGGTAAAATACAGAATTGTACTGTTTAACATGGTAGAGTTTAACAGAATGTTATGGTTGTTTTTCCTGCTCCTGGCACTGGATGCCTGGACTGTGTGCATGAAATCTCAAGAATACCAAAGAATTTTGGAGTGCAATGTAGGGCCCAGAGTCTTTCAGCAGGACAACGACCCAAAGTTTAAAAAAAAAAAAAGGTTTTAAAAACGTTCCTGACAAAGCACTGGAGACTTCTAAAGTGACCAGCAATAAATCCAGATCTAAATCCTACAGAGCGCCTGTGTAGAGATCTCAGAACAGCTGTTGGGAAAAAGGTTCCTTTAAATCAGAAAGACCTGAAGCAGTTGGCAAAGGTGGTCCAAGATTCTAGTAGAGTGGTAAAGGAAACTCATTTATGGTTATAGGAAGCCATGGCTTTCAGTTATTGTAGTTATTATAGTAAATGTGTAGTGCTGTAGGGGAAGAACAAAGAGGTAAAATCGGCATAATGGACAGCACCATTGTTGTACACACAGACACAGGCTAATTCCCTGTCCAGGTAGATCTGAGAATACAACCTCTCTACCAATGAAGGGCGCAAAAACATTTTTGCTTCCTTTATTTAACCAGGATAGTCATATAGATTAAAATCTCTTGTACAAGCGAGCCCTGGCCAAGATAGCAGCCCATAAACAGAGAAACTGCACCCTAAATAACACATATAGAATAGATATACACACATGCAGTTTAATGCATGCAAATAAACTGCTCCATAGTCCATGTGTAGTCCATATATATATTGTAAATTTGAGAGAGCTTTTGTGTGTGTGTGTGTGTGTGTATATATGTATGTGTGTATGTATGTATGTGTATGTGTGTGTGTGTGTGTATATATATATATATATATATATATATATATATATATATATATATATATATATATACACACACACATGCACACACAGTTGCGGGGGAAAAAGTATTTAGCCAGTCACCAATTGTGCAAGTTCTCCCACTTAAAAAAATTTGAGAGGCCAGTAATTGACATCATAGGTAGACCTCAACGATCAGAGACAAAATGAGAAATAAAAATCAGAAAATCACATTGTCTGATTTTTTAAGAATTTATTTGCAAATAATGGTGGACAATAAGTACAAACAAGCAAGATTTCTGGCTGTCATGTCTTCTCTGGCCTCCAATTATTACCTGTAATAATGGCACCTGTTTGAACTCGTTAACAGTATAAAAGACACCTGCCCACAACCTCAAACAGTCACACTCCAAACTCCACTATGGTGAAGACCAAAAAGCTGTCAAAGGACACCAGAAACGCATTGTAGACCTGCACCAGGCTGGGAAGACTGAATCTGCAATAGGCAAGCAGCTTGGTGTGAGGAAATCTACTGTGGGAGCAATAATCTACCTACAAGACCACTGCTAATCTCCCTCGATCAGGGGCTCCACGCAAGATCTCAGCCCATGGGGTCAAAATGATCACAAGAACGGTGAGCAAAAATCCCAGAACCACACGGAGGGACCTAGTGAATGACCTGCAGAAAGCTGGGACCAACGTTACAAAGGCTACCGTCAGTAACCCACTACGCCGCCATGGACTCAGATCTTGCAGTGCCAGACGTGTTCCCCTGCTTAAGCCAGTACATATCCGGACGCGTCTGAAGTTTGCTTGAGAGCATTTGGATGTTCTGGAAGAGTATTGGGAGAATGTGTTATGGTCAGATGAAACCAAAGTAGAAGTGTTTGGTATAAACACAACTCGTTGTGTTTGGAGGAGAGTGAATGCTGAGTTGCATCCAAAGAACACCATACCATCTGTGAAGTATGGGGGTGGCAACATCATGCCTTGGGGCTGTTTCTCTGCAAAGGGACTAGGACGACTGGTCCGTGTACATGAAAGAATGAATGGGGCCATGTATTGTGAGTTTTTGAGTGCAAACCTCCTTCCATCAGCAAGGGCATTGACGATAACGTGGCTGGGTCTTTCAGCATGACAATGATCCCAAGCACACTGCCAGGGCAACAAAGGAGTGGCTTCGTAAGAAGCATTTCAAGGTCCTGGAGTGGCCTAGCCAGTCTCCAGATCTCAACCCCATAGAAAACCTTTGGAGGGAGTTGAAAGTCTGTGTTGCCCTCCCACAGCCCCAAAACATCACTGCTCTAGATGAGATCTGCATGGAGGAATGGGCCAACATACCAGCAATGGTGTGTGCCAACCTTGTGAAGACTTACAGAAAACGTTTGACCTCTGTCATTGCCAATATAACATATATATTATATATTATATATTATATATAACAAAGTATTGAGATGAACTTTTGTTATTGACCAAATACTTATTTTCCACCATTATCTGCAAATAAATTCTTTAAAAATCAGACAATGTGATTTTCAGATTTTTTCTCATTTTGTCTCTCATAGTTGAGGTCTACCTATGATGTCAATAACAGGCCTCTGTCATCTTTTTAAGTGGGAGAACTTGCACAATTGGTGACTGACTAAGTACCTCCCCCCCCCCCCCCACTGTGTGTGTTTGTGTGTGTGTGTGTATATATATATATATATATATATATATATATATATATATATATATATATATATATATAATATATATGTACACACACACACATATATATATGTTTGTGTGTGTGTGTATAAAATATCATCTGCATAAAATACCTATTGGCATTATTGTCAGGGTGTCTAAAATTAAACCCTGTGGCATCTAAGCACTGGCAACTAGCTTCTCGAGCAGAACCCTGTCAAAATATACACACTGACATCTGTTTAAGTAATTTAAAACCCAGCAATAGCACAGACAGTCCAGTGCTACACAAATAAAAGCATGATATAATGACATGACTGAATATAATTTCCTATCAAGAGCATGAATTACATCAAGTGCTTTGGTGGTGATTGTTATAGTACTAGTTTTTTTTTTTGTTTTTCAAGAAAACCTGATAGAATATTCCTACTAGTTAAAATTGCTTCTAGACTAAAAACTAAGGACCACCAATGGTCTGAAACTTAGGATTTGTGAATTTGTTTTGCCAATACTGACAATTTAGAAATGGGCGATCTAAAGGGATCCCCCCGATAATTGTCTAAAGGGATCCCCCCCTTTTAGCATTGACTAAACTAGATTTCCAAACATCAAACACAATTTTCTGCTTTCATGTCTAATGATTGAAGATATACAGTGGGGGGAAAAAAAGTATTTAGTCAGTCACCAATTGTGCAAGTTCTCCCACTTAAAAAGATGAGCGAGGCCTGTAATTGACATCATAGGTAGACCTCAACTATGAAAGACAAAATGAGAAAAAAAATCTGAAAATCACACTTTCTGATTTTTAAAGAATTTATTTGCAAATAATGGTGGAAAATAAGTATTTGGTCAATAACAAAAGTTCATCTCAATACTTTGTTATATATCCTTTGTTGGCAATGACAGAGGTCAAACCATTTTCTGCAAGTCTTCACAAGGTTGGCACACACTATTGCTGGTATGTTGGCCCATTCCTCCATGCAGATCTCCTCTAGAGCGGTGATGTTTTGGGGCTGTCGGCGGGCAACACGGACTTTCAACTCCCTCCAAAGGTTTTCTATGGTGTTGAGATCTGGAGACTGACTAGGCCACTCCAGGACCTTGAAATGCTTCTTATGAAGCCACTCCTTTGTTGCCCTGGCAGCGTGCTTGGGATCATTGTCATGCTGAAAGACCCAGCCACGTTTCATCTTCAATGCCCTTGCTGATGGAAGGAGGTTTGCACTCAAAATCTCACAATACATGGCCCCATTCATTCTTTCATGTACACGGACCAGTCGTCCTAGTCCCTTTGCAGAGAAACAGCCCCAAAGCATGATGTTGCCACCCCCATGCTTCACAGTTATGTTGTTCTTTGGATGCAACTCGGCATTCACTCTCCTCCAAACACGACGAGTTGTGTTTGTACCAAACAGTTCTACTTTGGTTTCATCTGACCATAAGACATTCTCCCAATACTCTTCCGGAACATCCAAATGCTCTCAAGCAAACTTCAGACGCGCCTGGATATGTACTGGCTTAAGCAGGGGAACACGTCTGGCACTGGCGAGTCCCTGGCGGCGTAGTGTGTTACTGACGGTAGCATTTGTAACGTTGGTCCCAGCTTTCTGCAGGTCATTCACTAGGTCCCCTCGTGTGGTTCTGGGATTTTTTCTCACTGTTCTTGTGATCATTTTGACCCCATGGGCTGAGATCTTGCATGGAGCCCCTGATCGAGGGAGATTAGCAGTGGTCTAGTAGGTCTCCCATTTTCTGATTATTGCTCCCACAGTAGATTTCCTCACACCAAGCTGCTTGCCTATTGCAGATTCAGTCTTCCCAGCCTGGTGCAGGTCTACAATGTGTTTCTGGTGTCCTTTGACAGCTCTTTGGTCTTCACCATAGTGGAGTTTGGAGTGTGACTGTTTGAGGTTGTGGGCAGGTGTCTTTTATACTGTTAACGAGTTCAAACAGGTGCCTTTAATACAGGTAATGAGTGGAGGACAGACAAGCCTCTTCAAGAAGTTACAGGTCTGTGACAGCTAGAAATCTTGCTTGTTTGTAGGTGACACATTCTTATTTTCCATCATTATTTGCAAATAAATTCTTTAAAAATCAGACAATGTGATTTTCTAATAGTTCTAATAGTTTCTAATAATGTGATTTTCTGATAGTTGAGGTCTACCTATGATGTCAATTACAGGCCTCTCTCATTTTTTTTTAAGTGAGAGAATTTGCACAATTGGTGACTGACTAAATACTTTTTTCCCCCACTGTAAGTAAGTGGGTCAACAATATCCGCAGCGGGTTTTACAAATTAAGGCTCAGTCATGTCAGACCCTGCAGATTTGCAGAATGCTCATTAAAACAATTCACCATTGCATTCTATCTGTAACATTTTGTTTGTTTATAGTTAGTTGTTTTGGCAAACTACAGGATAAAGACATAAAGAAACTGAGTTTTAGATTTAGGCATTTTACAATTCAATTTTACAATTTACAGCTACTTCACACTGAGTAACTTTGAGGCTCATTTGTTAAAATAAGATCAATTAAAGTAGATTTTTGGCCTTGTAGAGGCATTTACAAGATGCATTACATTTACTAAATCACAGTGTTTTTATTTTATTTAAAACTGGGGTCATCCTGTCCCAAGTAATTAGCTCTCTTTAGAAGATATATCAGAACCAACAAGAATCAGATGGCTACCTTTTCCATATTTTCAAAATGTATTGTACATTGTTTCTGAATTGACAGTGATTTTATAACAGAAGCATGAAGTTCTGACTTTACATAAGTTGCTATGCCACCTCCTTTACTTTTCCCATCAGGACGAAAAAACTTTATACCCACAGTATAGTAAAATAACATTGCCTGAAATAAACATTTTTAAGCCAGGTCTCAGACAAAACTAAAATGTCTTAGCCCAAATTGTCACATAATCTAACTTTGGCACCAATCTGTGCATTCAAATGCAGTAATCCAAGGTCAGTCCTGTTGAAGTTCAGAGGAGTCAAAAAACGGTTCAGTTTGGAATGATACAGGATACAGGAGACTTTGTCATTCGCATCACATGTGATGGAACAAAATTGTGATCTCAAGTCCCAGTTACACCCAAATAGCAATATTAAATAAATAAAATAATAAAATATTAGAAGGGTAGGCATAAATAGGAAAAGTACAGAAATTAAAAAAGGTAGCAGCAATATGACCACAATAAATGAAAGGAGTGTTGCAGCATGAATGAATAAGTAGCAATAACATAGTGTCCAAGTGTAGATAAAGTGTCAAGTGTGGGAAAGTGTCTAAGTTTTTTGGCAAACCCAAAAACTCATACAGAGCCTACATTGCACATTGCCTCAATGTGCAATAAAATGTATAATCAAGATGGGGCCATTAGTAACAATGCATTATTTGAGTCTGATCAAGCTTTTGAAGCTTGATCCGCTTGTGTGTGGGAGAGTGACATCATTGGGTGTGAGGTGTGCACTGTGTAGTGTGTTAGGTATTCTGTGTGTGAGAGAGAGAGAGAGAGAGAGAGAGAGGTGTCCAGTGTGTGTTAAATTCCAGGTGGTTGCTATTGGGTTTCTAAGTGGTTGCTAGGGCATCGCTATGGTATCCAAGTTACTTTCTGTGGTGTTGGAGAGACGTGTGCAAGAGTGATCGTCATAGTGTTACTAGGTGGTTTTAAAAAAAAGCAGCAGCACACCTTGCAGGTATAGGTTCTACTACACTGTAAAGATTTATGGTTTTAGCGTTCAATCATAGAACCCTAATAATAAGAAAATGAAGAACATTACATTGGCTTTCCCAACCCCAATTTAATAATAAGAATTACAAAATAACAAAGAACTAATTTAAGAAGAATATGAACAAAACGAAGAACTGTAGGTTTGGCCTTTTCCAAGCCAACTTAAGAAGAACACAAAGACTAGTAAATTGACTTTCCCAATTTAACAAAATAAGAAGACAATGAAGAACAATACGTAAGCTTTTACTAGCCAGCTTAAAAAGAAGTAAACAACAAACTGTGCGTTGGCATTTCCAAGCCAACTTACTTATAAATAATACTAATCTTAATAATAATAATAAGAAGAAGAAAACAAACAACAAACCAACAAGATTTGACAAGCCAACTTCTTAATAAGAAAACAAAGAACAGAAAGTTGGTGTAATGTGGTGGTCACCTATAGCGAGGTACCAACGGCCCCAAGTGCAGAGCAGGCAAAACTGAAGAGAAAATAGTCACCCGGGAATAGAACCCAGGCCTTTCGTTGTGAGACGGACACTATGTTGCTTGTCTAAAGCATCAGTTATGAGAGCGGCCAACAAACGCAAACTAATAGGGTTTGAAAATGGGTGGAGAGAAAACAAACTAAGGTAGCTTAGAACTGTGAACCATGCTTATATGGTGCTGTATTGTGCGAGAGCATGTCAGTAAATTTGTGGGTGCAGTATTGTGCAGCACCCTTGTAATGAAAAGGGTGTTGTAATAAAAAGAACAGTTGGCTTTGGCAAGAATCAGCACTTATAATCAGCACACCAAAAATCAAAACGAGTTTGCTCCTCTGGTGCTCGGAATAAACACACCAAAAACAACAGGGCTTTGTGCCCTAGTGCCAGTCCTTTGGATAAAACTAAAGCTACATACCTCTACAACTGACCCCCCCCTGCATAATACTATATGGTACTGTGCAAAAGTAGTAGCGAGAATGTACTTTTTCAGTAAATTTATTGCTGCAATGGCTAGAAGTGTTAGAAGTGTCTCTGTGTGTCAAGGCCACTATGTTAATGTTTGCAATTCATCCAGCAGTACACCTTTTTATAATGAATTATTGAATTTACACTGTGTTTTTTTTTAACACCATACTGTATACATATATAAAAGTGAGTTGACATGTATCGGTGGACAATTTCTTGAGTTTTACCAGAGTGTCACTTTAATCAAAACTAATGTTTGTTGTGTTAATGGTGTCTAGTTAACTTGCTTCTTTTGAGCTTGGTGTTATTGTTTTTCTATTCACACTCTTGTGGATTTTTTTTTTTTCTCTCTCCCCCTCTTTCTTGATCTAGCTGTGGCCGCATCAGCCTCTGGGTCTGGTAGCAACATGTCTGCCCCAACCAATGGTCTCTACCGATCTATGGGCTGCCAGCAGCCTCAACAACCCCAGCCCCAACAGCAACCACTACCACCCTCTACTGGTGTGCCATCCAATTCTTTCTATGGCTCAGGCTCAGTGGCACCAAGCTCCCAAAACAATTCTCTGTTTTCCCATACAAGTGCAGCCCCACCACCTAGCTCCTCACTGGGCTTCAGCAGCACGGGTGGCTCCCTAGGTGTGGGACTTGGGTCTGCTTTTGGAGCCTTTGGCTCTTCAGGTGAGAGAAACCAGGTTAATTTAGGGGGCTAGAAAGCTCTTAAGATAAATTTATTTGAATTTATATATAGAGTTTTAAATGTTTTTTTTGGTCTCCATTGCAGGCTCCAGCTCCACCAACAATTCTACTCGCAGAGACTCCCTGTTGGCCAGCTCAGACTTATATAAACGTGGTAGTAGTAGCAGCTTGACCCCAATTGGACAGCCTTTTTTCAATAGCCTGGGCTACTCCTCTTCTCCCAGTCCAATTGGCCTAACACCTGGTCATTCTCCTCTTACACCTCCACCCTCACTGCCTTCTTCCTATGGATCATCATCCAGTCTTCATTTGGGTATGTTCTCCTTACTGCAATCTGGTTGAAGTTTTTTGTTACCCTATTAGTGTGAGTGAATTAATGTTACTGTGCGGAATAACAAATATTTTAACATGTTAATATGTGTCTATAACGTTAGAACTTATAGAACTTCATAAGAAGTGTCATAATTACGAGAACACAAAAGGAAATTAAGATTCAAGATCAAGACTTTTATTGTGATAGGCACATTTAACAGATTTACCATGTACAATTATTTTTTCTTTAATAATTCGTCTCTGATAAAAGTTATTAAGTTTAAAAAAGTGAAAAAAACTTGAAAAGTGAAAATGTAGACACAAATAGGTAGCTTAGAACTGTTAACCATGCTATATTGTGCGAGAGCATGTCAGTACCGTTACATGTGCAGTATTGTGCTAAATTGTAATAAAGTTTGTAATAAAGTGTGCTTGATGGCCCATGAATAGAAACTGTTTGTGGGTCTTGTTGTCCTGGACACTCCTATAGTATCTGCCATAAGGCAGACGTGTGATCAGGCTGTGTTGGTGGGTGTGTACTGTCGCTGAAGATGTGCCCTCCTAATAGCCCAGGTGTAGTTAATGTCAAGTAGTGAGTGAGGCTTCTCCTGAGATGGACTGTGCGGTAATGATCAAACACTGGAGGGCCTTCCTTTCCAAGACAGTACAGTTTCCATTCCAAACTATGGTAAGTCTGGTTACGACACTCTCGACACCCCCCCCCCCCACCCCCAGTTCTCCTTGGGTCAGCAGCCAACTCCTTGGTGTTGTGCAAAATTAAAATATATGTTCAACGCTTGAAACATGTCTCTACAGGTGGTCTACCGAATGGCAGTGGCCGCTATATTTCAGCTGCCCCAGGCGCTGAGGCGAAGTACAGGAGCACAGGTGGCACCTCAAGCCTGTTCAGCTCTACCAGCCAGCTATTCCCCCCTCCTCGGGTGCGCTACAGCCGCTCAGATGTGATGCCTTCAGGCCGCAGCCGCTTACTGGAAGACTTCCGCAACAATCGTTTTCCAAACCTGCAGCTCCGAGACCTGCCTGGACACATGGTAGAATTTTCCCAGGACCAGCATGGCTCCAGGTAAGTGACATTATGCACTGCTAATTTCAAATTTCTTTTATGAAAAATACCAACTTATGAATTGATATGGTATACTTCAAAAAAAAAATTTATTTGCACAAAAAGATGACATAGGATAGATAGGAATTTGGAATTATGTGATTCAGAATTAATGTCAAAAGAATGGATGAACAATACAATAAAGATCAATAATTTCAACAGTTCAGCAGAAATAAAGCAACTCTTAAACATTTTGGAGCATTTCTAAAATTAACAGTAATTATAATGATATATGCAGGGGCAACAATGTACTTACAGCAATGTACATATATGCAGCAATGTACATACAGCATACACTATATGTTTAAATGTTTGTGGACAACCATTTCTGTGAAAGCATTCAGCTACTTTAATTTGCACCCATTGACTGATGTGCAAATTCACACACCGCTAGTAGTCTGGGTGCTCGACATGAGCCTGATTGGCCTCCAGGGGGCCCTGTAGCAAAGGCCACATGGCTGACCTTGAAACTTCTAAAAACATAATAAAAAATAAATAAAATGTTGACAAAGCTTTGTTGTTTCCCTAATTCCTTGTCGGACACCACAGATTTAACCGAACGGCGAGCGACTCTGCCATTTGGAGAACCGGTGGAAGTTCATTCTATCACTTCGGTGCCAGGACATAAAAAAGCCTGGACAGCATATGCTGTGGGCCCTCCTGATGACCCTGGTCCTGTAGTTGTACTGCAGTGAGGGGAAGGCTGCTCCGGAAACACGTTGGAGAACCTTCCTGTTCTGAGCGTTGCAGTTTCCGTACCAGGCTGTGATGGAGCTGGTAAGAATGCTCTTGATTGTACTCCTGATCTCACGCTGGGTTGTTATCCTCATTCTCAGCTCATCCAGCTTGTTTTCAAGGAGCCTTTAGCCTAGCATGTAGCCCACCTCTCTTGCCTCCTTCCGCCTTGGGAGCTCTGTCCGTCCACTGCATCGTCTTCCGGGGGACGGTGCTGCTGAGCCTTGCTGTCTGGTGTTGGTGGTGTCCGACCGCAAAAGAAAGTCCAAATCAGTTCATAATTAACTTTACCAAATTCCAGAAGTGCCTCTCTACTGTAACTAACTGTTCTGGAGGAGAACTGTATGTGTAAAGTAAATAGGTTAAATAATAATATAATAGGTTAAAATAAATAAGAAATAGTGTCAGTTGCCAGAAGAACATACAAAGACGTTTGCCCTGGTGGGGGCCATCTTGGATCATCAATTTTGTAGACAATACCACAGTGGTTGGCCACTTTAGCAATGATAATGAATCAACCTACAGTGAGGAGATCCAGCACTTGGCAGCATGGTGCTCCACCAACAATTTCTCTCAAAACAGAGAGGACCAAAGAGTTCATTGTGGACTACTGGAAAACCAAAAACTACACACATTCTCTTGTCCTAATCAATGGGACCAAGGTTACCTATCCTGCTGCTAGTCAACGTTTGCTCCCTTGAAAACAAGCTGGATGAGCTAAGAATGAGGATAACAACCCAGCGTGAGATCAGGAGTACAATCAAGAGTATTCTTACCAGCTCCATCACAGCCTGGTATGGAAACTGCACCGCTCAGAACAGGACAGTTCTCCAACTGCAGTACAACTACAGGACCAGGGTCATCAGGAGGGCGCACAGCATATTATATACTTTGGAGTAAACTGCAAAGTAAGAATTTCATTGTACAGTCTAACTGCTTGTTTCTGCTGTGCATAGGACAAACTCTTGAATCTTGAATGTTGGATCTATGCAGAGCCAAACAGTCTTGAGTATAAGAGGAAGAAGTGCACAGAGCTCAGAACACAGCCTTGTGGCACTCTGGTGTCCAAACAGAGACTGGAGGACTTGTGACCACCCAACTAACAGAGCTAACGGACACTATTAAAAACAGCAAACAGTGCAGATGACATTTAACGCTGACCAAAAGTACAGCAGCAATGGTCAGAAAGCTAAAGGACTTGAGTTGAGTTTTTAGCGCTAGATAAGCCGCCCTTCTTGGTGTTTTTCTTTGAGCTCCACTGTGCAGGTTTGTGGCTCTCACAGTGACTGCTCTGAGTTTGATGTTTTAAGTGGTTGATTTCAAAAAGTTAAGTACATTTCATGTTGAGAGAATGCATAATACATTACAAAAGCCCTGCATGATAAGGGATCTTCAAGTTTGCCTAGGAAGGGTAATGTAGCATCCCATCTCATCGCTCGCCGTCTTCAAACGCAGACTGAAAACCCACCTCTTCCAAGAGTATCTTCACTGGTGACTTGTTTTGATGTGTCTTTGAATTTTAGTCTATAAAAATTAGCTATGGTTATTCTTGAGTAAACAGCGAAACACTTTTGTAAGTCGCTCTGGACAAGAGTGTCTGCTAAATGCTGTAAATGTAAATGAAAAGAGAATTTTGGACCTGCCAGTTGTAGCCCCTTTCCTGGAGACGTCTGTGTGTGATGACTTTTAATGCAGTGATGCCAGCCTCAGTCCAAGTTCTTCAATCAACTTTTCTTGACAATCCTTTCAAGGCTGAGGTCAGCCCTTTGATACTGCACTCTTCAAACTGCCTTTTCAGCAGTGGCCTTCTGTGGCTTACCCTCTTTGTGGAGGATGTTGATAATTGCCTTCTGGAAAACTGTCAAGTTTTATTTTTTTATCATACTCAAAATTTTAGAGATGCACCAATGTAGTGTTTTGTATGTATAAAGCACATTCTGCTCTTAATAATGCAGATAATAGTCTCTGTGATTCTCATATGTAACAACATCCAAAAGCGTATTCCTCTCAGTGGCACTAACAGTCATGCAGCTGAAACGGCAGTTATTTTCAAGCAGTTGTTTTCCCTGTTACAACATGGGTTGGTATGTGGTGATTGGCATCACAGTGGTGTAATCAGTCTGAGGTGGGGCTGTGTCATACTTCTTTTGTGTTAATGTACACATGGTTCAGTGTGTTGCAATTTGGGTAGTATAGGTGATTTATACAGACAAATCCAGTACAAAAGTTTAGTCATTAGTTAATATTAGCCTAAGTGTTAGTGTAACGAGTGTTAATATGTGTTAATATTAAGAGTCAGGGTTTTAACCTTGATCTGTTGACGAGATTTATTTCTTACCCATCCACATAATTGAATTCAGGTGTTTAATCAATTCCATGGCCACAGGTGTACAAAACCAAGCAGCTATGCATGCAGATTGCGTCTACAAATATTTGCTGAAAGAATGGGTTCCTCTTACATCACCAAGTACAATGCAAAGTGTCGGATGCAGTGGTGTAAAGCATACTGCCACTGGTGAAAAAGTGAAAAGCCATTAAGCAAGCCAGCTGCATGTTTGTCAATTTCTACCTGCCATTAATTTGGAGATTACAAAAGATTCACACTCCAAGTGTAAAATCATGCAGGTCTAAGACTTCTGAGAGCTCTAAGGCACCTCCTGCCCTGGTTAGAGCTGCATTTGCGATGCAAGAGTAAGAGTTGCACAAGTTTGTCTGCAAACTACTTTAGAATCTATTCAACAGGAAAGGAAATTAATGTTGCTATCGCAGAGGCAGGCACTCTAGAGGCAGGACTAATTGGAAAAGGTCTCTGCTAGAACAGTCACTAACCATGTTTCTCAAAAAGACAAGCTACTACGTATAGCTGACTATGAGACCAGAGTAGCATCGCCAGCTTAAAGCCAGCTTTCACCCCACAGTGGACTTATTTTGCAGCTCAAAAAGAATTGTAAAGGGCTCGGAAGTACCAATATGCAGCAGCCTCCTGACAATTTCAAAGAAAAGTCCTACCAGGACAATATGGTATTTTAAGGACACCGAAGTAAATACCTTGCTTGTAGTCAGTTAGCTGCTACGTGTTCGACTATATCTGATGACAAATTTGTGCATTATTAAGCATGGAATATGTCCTTTCCTTAAAATCAAAAGAAAGATTGGATCTTTTCCCTGGTGAAGAGTGTAATATGCTAATTAAGTACATGGGCAAATGGTCCTCTGAGAAGGCACACCGAATCAAGGCAGTAAATAACCAGTGCTCTAACCGCTGAGCCACCACTGCCCCAATCCAAGAGGATGCGTGTCCTTGCCAGAGACTGATTACTGAAGTTATATAAAATGGCAGAGCTCTTTGAGGTCTTCAAGATTAAAAGAGGCATATTTCCTCACATTGAGGTTAGGTGAAGGTTCAGCATAGACAGCTGGAAGACTAGTAGCAATGTTATGGAATCAGTGGATAAAAATGTCTCATTTTGTCTGCGCTTCTTGAATGCAGTCAAATCCTCAATAGGTGTTTGTAAATTCCAACAGAAGATGTGGCATGTTATCACAACCACTTGAGACCCATGGCTCAAGCGATTCCTCTCGTTAACCCAGATTCAGACTTACTTTTACTAGAGAGGGATATTCTACAAGTACATAGTCAGAAAACAGATCAATAGTCTTGATGCTCACTTAGCCCAGAGGTTGGATCTAGAATGGATAATCTCTGGGGATTTACAGAAAGAAATTATTCAACTCTCATTGCAAATTAGGTTTATTAGCAACATTTGCAAACTTTCAGCTGTTTGGAATAGACCAACAAACAAGAACAATTTAAATAGCTCAACAGATGTATAACAATATAACAAGTGTTTTTCCAAACATGATGCATAACCAGACACCAGCTTCTGACGGTGTTCATGAGAAATCTTAGCCCATTTCTCAAGGGTAATGGCCATTAGTTCACTAATATTCTTGGGTTCCAACTACCTTCTTCAAACTCCACTAAAGATTTTCTATGGGGTCAGTAAGTCAGTTGAATGTGATGACCACTCCAAAATCTTCCAGGACTACTTCTAAAATCAAGCCTTGCTGGACTTTGGGGTATATTTGGAATCATTGTCCTGCTGGAAGGTCCAGTGGTGCCCAAGCTTTACCTTCTGTGAGGAAGGTAAAGCTTGGGCATTTCCTCATAGGATTACCTAATACTTGATTAATTCTTTAGAAAGGCTGGGCTGGTAGTCAATCTTAGCAGGATTATGAACAAGAAATGTTCATTGAACTCCGAAAGGGCCGGAAAACTTCCAATGTGACTAAAAGGCTCGAGAATGTTAAGTGGTCTGATCAGTTCTCCACAATAATCAGAGCAATGAGCAGACTAATTCACATGGTCCTCATCATGTTCAGACAAGTTGTACCCGATGGTATGTGTGCACACTAGGAGTCCTTCAGAAAATGAAAGCCAAGACCATCATCGTGAAATGTGCTCAACATAAGTTTCCATGGTGAGATGAAGAGCTTTGTAAATGAGCAGAATCTATACTTGGGAAGTAGTCTGAGAAAACCTGATTCTTGATGATCATTAGCTACTCTGAGTTGGTGGATGCATCAAATAATCTGGATTTGGAGTAGATGACACCAACCCTATCGTGGTCACTGGTAGACATCATCTATCAGTTTTGATTGTACAACATAACAATGAAGCTGTCAGGCACCAAGGTAGACATTTCACAAAGGGAGCCAGAATCATAGCCAATATTTTTAGTTCTTTACAAAATTTACTAAAAGAAATAATTGAAAAGATTTTTTCTACAAAGTAATGTCAATTAAATAGAAGTATATAATGTAAAATATGATGGCCACACATGTAGTATATATGTAAAAAGTGATTGCATAAGGATTCACCTCCATTTAAGTGAAGTGATCTAATTCAAGAGAGGTTCAGGCAGTTGGTGCTAGTCCTCTTACAATTAGTGAATGAAGATCACATGAGTGCAGCAAATGTGTCTGAAGCTGATTGCGGTATGAAGACACCTGTCTGGGAGCTCACTGGTTAATCAGTATTCCTGGCTACAAATACACCATGACAACAAAAAAACACTCCATGCAACCCATAGAAAAAGTTGTTAAAATATCACTGATCATCTGGAGTTTAGTTAAATCCATCATTAGGAAATGGTATGAATATGGCATGTGTAAATCTGTCTAGGGCAGGCAGTCATCACAACCTGCGTGATCGTGCAAGAAGGAGAGTAGTAAGGGAGGCCACCAAAACACCTATGACTTTTTTCACTATTTTCAGATGTTCTCAAAGTTGCTGTGGTCAGACCTCTACTAAAGAAGCAGAGCAATTTTACCTTTCAACTGGACGATGATCCCAAGCACAAGGCTAAACAAGAGGCGAGTTCTTCCATTCCCACAATGGAGAAGCCAAAGTTCAAATCAGAATACAAGCAATATTCTGTGACACAATTTGAAAATAATGTCTACAAGCATCCTTTAACCAGGAAGACTGGGCAAAACAACTTCTAGCAGGTAGAAACTTAGCTCAAGAGTTATTTTGAGTTATTGCAAAAAGGTTAAATACTTATTTACTTATTACTTATAATACAGTATTTTTTGTTTTTATTTAAAGATCTACTATCAAATAAAGAGTTTTGTCTTTGTACATTTCTTTTAAGATTTGTTTGCAGTAGATACTGACTGGAATCTATTAATGTGCAATTAGTAATACAGACTAGTCTGATGAAGGTATTGTATAAAAATAAAATTGAACAAACAAAAATCAAGCTTTTTTTCAAGCTTAGTATAAGCCAAGCTTATTGCATCCTGATGCTTATTCAGCCATACTGAAAGTAACACAAACTGAGTTTACAAGGTCATTAGATCTTCATCAATCCTACTAGATGCAGAGAATCCAATCAACTCAATTTATTGAGCAAAACAAACATCAAGTACTTTTGTCCAAAATGTTATGTGAACAAGTGAGTTAATTTAAAAATGCAATTGGAGTCAGATTTTTCAATTGAGTGGGTAGCAGGAGTTTTTAAAAAATTCAAAATTTAAATTTGAAATCACATTCTGGCATTTACCACACAGGTTTGTAGAAATGTGCCATTCCTTGCAAAAGGATGATTCCTGAGGACCTCAAAAAGAGTAATCAAAGCCCAACAGCCTAGAAAAAAATCAGAAAACCATTTTTGAAGAGTTTGGCCTCCATTAGTTCACTTGAGCAACTCTGTTACTCTGCCAAGGACTCATTCCAAAGCACAGTCACAGAGAACTCTCTACAGTAATTTCAGTATTTATGAGTCAATCATCAGGAAAACACTGAAAATGTACATACTGTATGCACAGGGTGCATATGCACATATGTAAATTGCTGCAGTACCCATTACTTACTAAAAAATATTTTGTAGCTTTTATGTGGTGATATAAAGGTAAGATTCACTTTACTACTGAATGGACATCCAAGGAATTCACACACATAATGCTGATATGGCCAGTTGGATGAACAGACAAAAACAGTAAAGTGGATACTTCCTACAATGTTTTGTTTCTTTTTATTAATCTTATTATAGTACAGAAATTGTGATGTAGGCGGTATTTTTGTAGCCCATGTGACGATTTGACTCCTGCTTTGCACTTCTGAAGTTGAATTTAATCTATACATTTCTGTCACTAAATTCCCCAGGTTTATTCAGCAGAAGTTGGAGCGAGCCACCCCCGCAGAAAGACAAATGGTATTTGGAGAGATCTTACAGGCTGCCTATCAACTCATGACTGATGTCTTTGGCAACTATGTCATTCAGAAGTTCTTTGAGGTGAGAATCTTTTTTTTTTTTTTTTTTTTTTTTCTTCAAAATCTATAGTTAAAAATGGTAGACTGTATGTATATATGAATAATTGTATGTATGTTATCTAGTTTGGTAGTGCAGATCAAAAACTGGCTCTGGCTACTCGTATCCGTGGCCATGTGCTACCCTTGGCCCTTCAGATGTATGGCTGCCGAGTCATACAGAAAGCTCTTGAGTCTATTTCCTCTGACCAGCAGGTAATTGTAAGTCATTTTTAGATTATTTTCTGTTTGCCTTCAACGTAGTACAGACATCCTGAAATGTTTGTTTAGTAAAATATTCTCCACTGCAAGATATAATATAGAGTATCACTTAAGGATCAGCAATCACAGCCTTAATGTTTGTTTTTCTCAGGGTGATATAGTGCGAGAGCTGGATGGTCATGTGCTGAAGTGTGTCAAGGATCAGAATGGCAACCATGTTGTACAGAAGTGCATAGAATGTGTTCAGCCCCAGGCCTTGCAGTTCATCATTGATGCTTTCCAAGGCCAGGTAAAACATTCATTCATTAATAGCATTAGTTATTATCTTGGTTGAAGAAGCATACTAGCTTGAACTAGTGATGCTATACAATCTAGAATTTTCTAGACACCTGCTCACCCAAGATAAAAGTAATGGTTTTAGAATAGAATTTAGGTTTCATAATCAGAATTCAGTATTTGGCTTTATTGACCAAGTATGTCTGCATATACAAGGATGTGTCTTTCATCACGCACGCGCACACACACACACACACACACACACACACATTACACACACACACTCACACTCTCTCTCTCTCTCTCTCTCTCTCTCTCACTCACTCACTCACTCACTCACTCTCACACACACACATACATACACACGTCCATACCAACTTGCATACATTTGTAAATAAAATATGTTTAATATTTGCAGCTGCTAGATGGATAGCAACACATAGTTAGATAAATAAAAAGTAAGAGACGGTAAAATAAAATGAGTTATGAATGGTTACACCTTTCTGCAGTCTAGTTGTTTTTAGTCCTTATTTGACTGTGGACTTCACCCCTGCACGTCACTTTCAGCCTCTACAGCGTCAAATTTTCATCACCATGAATGTGATCTAACAAAGCTAAAATTCAGAGATTTGTAAAATACTGATGTAGAAAATACAACACACACAGAAGTTTGCTTTACAGATCAGTTGCCACTGTATAAAAGAACTCCGCTAAACAGAAATAAAAAAACAGTAGACTGGTGCTTTCATTTAGAATTTAAATTTGCTAAGCATTACTGGCACACCAATGGAGGAAGTACAAAAATAAAGAAAAGATAATACAGAATGAATGATCTAGATTAGAAAACAATCACTACAATATCAAAAGGCTGCAAGAAAATTCTAAAATCTGTCTGTGCTTTAATTGTTATACTATTTAATGCATATATAATGCAAATTTCATGTAGACCAAACTTAATCAAGATACGTAACACCTGATTTGAAAAGCACTTTCAGATCCTTGTGTTATGTAGCGAAAGAAAACAAAGAACGGTAGATTCCACAGATTTGACACGCTAGGACATGTAGAAAAATATTTTCAATGCTAACATGGATGTGCATGTGTGCAGAACAAGTGACATTTTCATAGACGTGGTGCACATCAACCGCAGTGGCACTTTGAGTAGAACTTACCTCCTTGCACAATTATACAGATGTTCATATAATTTTGTAATATATTTTAAATAGATTTCTTGTCTTCTCAGACCCTCCACATGCAGTTGTAGTCATTCGTTTGCATACACTCATAATTGATATAAGTTTAATGGCAAAATTGAGCTTTTAATGATTGAACTGTTCTTTTTCTTGAGCAGAATGCGTATTGTTTCTGAAACCAATGTTGTCAAAATTACTCATGAAGGATCAAAAATATACATTCAACACACCTAACAATTGCTTTAACTAATAAGTCAATCAAAAAGGGAGATAACGTTCTCTTGCAGGATAACTCGACACCTGTCAGACACTGATATGGACACAGGAACAGCAGTCGACTCTTGTTGCTCCATCAGGATTCATCTGATGTGAGGATAAAGAAAGCTGTTTCATGGTGACATCTAAAGGCACCTGTATGTCAGGCTCACTGATTGATGGAGAGCTGTGAGATCCTTGCAACATTTGATCTGCATGTCATCCCCTAAAAGCTTCATCAGATGTCTGGGCTGTGAATGACACAGGTTCATTATGAGCAATCACTGAAACCGTATAGCTGCGTGCAAGTATGTTGTCCCCTGTATATATATATATTTTTTTGGCTTTCTCTTCTTTTTTGATAACTTGCGCTTGTTTTTTACATTGTACAACATGTCTGGCCTTGGGAGGTCTCAGTAGATCAAATTGTAAGGATCGTTTCAGTATAAAGGTGGCCGGAAAGACTTTGGCTGTAGAATGGATGGTGCTTTAATATAACAGAAAAACAAAGTGCTGCCTGCTCCAGTCCTATGGATCTAAGGGTGAAGGCTGGGGTGCATTTCTGATTTTCTGGCATAAGTATGACTTGGTTTTTTCCTCTAGGTCCCCATCCAGACCAGGACCCCAGAAATAGTTTTTTTGCTTTCATCATCTGCACCATACCAGTGGCCTGAGTATAACTTCTGTAATGCCACCTTTTTCAACGCTGGTGAAAAAAACAATCCTTCTTCCCCAGAGAATGCATCCTGCCTGGACTGAGAGTTCATGTTGCCTTGATAGGTAAGGTCGCAAATGTAGGAGTCCTTTACAGCACCATCACTATGATTACTTCCCTTGCCTCTTGCTGCTCAAAGGGCAAGTCACTGGCCGAGACAACCTTGAAAGTCCATCAGCATTGTGGTGCAGTTTGGATTGCCGTATGTCTGGGCTGATAACAGCTGAGCCCATCTCTGCATTCACTCCTCTCCTAACGACTAGAGGAAAGGTATACCTGTGTAAAATATAAAGATTGTGTTTAGTGGCCTGTGGTCAGTCAGCAGTGTGAATTGCTGACAGACCATACAGGTGCGGATGGCAGGCAGTTCTTTTTCAAGCTGGGCCTATCCATTTTTGCTTATGTTAAAGGGCATGATGCGAATGCAGTTGTACCTGACCAAAACACAAGCTCGCATGTGCGAAAATATCCCTCCCACACCATAAGGTAAGGTGTCACAGGCACACTGAATTTGCAACTTAGGATCAGCAGTGATTGCTAAGTGCTTTCAAAGGCATGTGTTCTTTTTATCTTCATTGCTTGTTCACGCATAGTAGCTGGTATAGTGGTTTTAAAACTGTAGCCAAGCCCCTAATTATTTCCCCTAATTTGATATAGTAATTCAGAAGCCCCAGGAATGAGTGGAACTGGACTGACATTGAGTTGGGCAAAAGCATTTGAAGTCTTCATCTTTAATAGTGCGTTGTGAAGACCAATGGTAGTTATGTGCCTCAAGTATTCAACAGATTGTTGAAAACAGTTACATATGCTTTTGTGAACTCGTAGGCCATAATCCTTAGGATGCTCTAATGCTGCAGTAGAGTTGTTCGTGTTTTTCCAGTTACTAGGCTGTTTCTGAAGTAGCACTGGACCACAGGCAGGCCACTCAGGATTTGATCAGTTCCTATTTGAAACAGTGAGTGCGCTTACATGTCTCAAAAAGGCAAATGCTTGTACCTGAACAAACCTTTGTGTCAGTTGTTAGCAGCTCTTTACAACTATTGTCCACTTGCATCTGCAGATATGTCTGAAAGAGGTTGATTTTACTGAAACACTGGCATTCTGAATCCCCCTCTACAGCCAAAATCCGTGTCATTCCGTCAATAGATAAATCACTATAATCAGTGCTTTACAGCTTAGTAATATTTCTGTTTTGCACTCTTATCTGTGTTTTACTTCCCCTTACTTGCACACCTAATGTGGTATTTCTTTCTGCAGCCCCTGCACAAAGAATCTTTGCCCCATTACTCGAGTGCATGACACCCTAAATTGCCACAGCAATAACGTGGTGTTTTTGACCCCTTGTGCTTCAGTCACTATTTTGTGCATTTTACTTGTGTTGCTGAGATGCTGTGCTTCTGTTGTAGCTTACTGTTGCTTTCTGATTACTTTTCCTCAGCTTTGTATAGCTTGCATATGTATGCTTTTGAGTTGGCATACTAGTGTGTCTCTGATTGTCTTGCGTGAAACAAATTAAGTGCTCCGAAGAGTTGCTTCAGATGGTCACACTTTCTCTATTCTTCTGATTTCTTTTGTGAAAACTGCATCTTTTGTTTACCACCAGCGGTTTTGGTGAAAAGTGCAATCAAAGGGTATTCACAATGTCTGCATATGATTTTTCACCAGGATTTGCTGGTTGTAAGTCAGAGTATTTTTTTACTGTTTTACCAGTAAAAATGACCAGATATTTTGGTAGCCATCAACAAGCTTTATGGCACAGAATTCTGGTTGGATATTTGACCACTCTTTTTAGCAAGTAATATTACTGTGAGTCTTTACTATCTGGTTACAAAGTGCATGTTATTGGCAGGTGTAAAAAGGCTTTAATTCTATATTGCTTGACCAATGAGCTTTTTAGATTCATAAGCAGAGCAGTTATGATCAAGGGTGCTGATTTTATTTGTGATGAGTGTGTATTTGCATAAGGTGGATTTCATGATGTACATTTGGCAACAATTGCAGTAATATTCAACCCTTCTCAGCCATGTTGTATTCTGATCCAACTGAGCTTGTCTCATTTTATCTGTCTTGTAATATTCTAAGGGCAATCTGACATGAGAGGGGATATGTTACTATAGTTCTCCACAATGCCAAGTGATTTGTTTATTAGTTTATTTGTTTATATAACAAAATAATATTTAATATAATTTGTCAAATAATTCAATTCAAGCAATGTAACCAGTATATTGCAGTATAAGCTGCTGTGGCATATAACGTTTGATGTAAAACTACAACTTAACATAAGATTACGTACTTCTAAAAGTGTATTTGACTCTGGTATTAGTGACTACTGTCCTATTTGATCCATTAGAAACACTGTAAACATTTCAGATGGTGGTTAAAAGAAATGTTAATTTTTTTGTTTTACTGATCAAGCCTTTTAAAATTACCTGGTGCTCAGTTACAAACTATACTTCTAAAATCCCAGATATAACTTTGCAGTAGGTCATTTTAGCTTGCGACCCTGGTTATCTTAGAACAATGTTACACACATTACCTTTTTTATTTTATCAAGCAGAATTCCTAGTATCTGGAAAAGGCACATGTAATTCTTCTCCACAAAGGAGGTGCTACTTCAAATCTTAATCGTTTTAGACTACTATCAAATCTATTATGCTTGGCATAAATCCTGAATGAATGATCAAGTCACAATGTTTTTCTGTAAATTCTGTCCTACTCATTCTAGATTATCTCAAAACTGCCATATATAGAAACACTGTTCAGCCATCCTTTTGATTTTGCTTAAACATTTAATACTTCTGATTACAGAGCCATTACCTCTGATCAGACAGCAGTATGTGGCCTTGGGACAGAGCAAATCTGATCTACTTCCAATCACTAAAGGTGTCCCTCAAGAATTGATTCAGTATTCAGTTTTTTTTTTGTATCTGCAATAATGACATCCCCTTCATTGTCGACTATAAAATGATTTAAAATTAAATCAGTTCTCTCTTAATGCCAGTCTGCCTTTTGCAGTCATTTTAAATGATAAACAAATATTTGAAATTTGGAAACTGATGCTGTTTTCCAGATAATCTATCATCAATTTGAATGCATTTAAAATCACAACTCTCAAGGTTTATGACGAGAAAAGAGTTGGTGAGTAGAGGTAGCTCGACATATGGTTAGATGACATGCACTTTTAGGCATAACAAGCATACAGACACACAGTCGCAAAAACTTGGCTTCCTGTATCAAAACTAAATTAATTTCCCAATGCACACCAGAAAAAAGCATTGTTGAAGCAACATATCTATTTTGGATTATGGTAATGTAAAACACAGACATGCATCAGCAACTATATTTAAACCTTTAGTCTCAGTGTATCACTCTCTTTATTACTGGTGACCCCTACAGCACACATCTCTTTGTACTGTATAAAACGGTTTGTTGGTCTTTGCTTGTTGTACACCGAGACTTACTGACTTATTTTTATTTTTTAAGCACTTACTGGCCATATGCCATCAAACCTTCTAAGGTCGTGGTGACGTAATATCTAACGTTTGAAGTGGATGCAACTATCCAGTGCACTAGAGCTACGTCCACATGCTATTTTAGTAGTATTTTGTGTTTGAGTTTTGGTGTGAGCAAAAACTTATTTGCTTAGTTTTAATTTTTTATGGAACATTTCTTTAGTCATAGAAATGCTTTTCCAGCCACCTTCAAGCTGACTTGGAGCATATAATGTAATATTCTCTTCTAAGACTGTTTTAGCAAATTACACTCTCTTTTTGTGCATCCAGCATGGATTTTGATATGCATGGCTAAAGTTACATTGAGTCCTAACCCGGCTTTTATGCCCTGGGCTAGGAATATTTCTAATGCTTCAGCTTAGAGCACATGGCATTCCACCTCCCCTTTCTCTTTTAAAGAGGCCTAGAGGCTGAACTGTGTGTCACATGCATGCTGTACGTATGTGTATAAAATGCACAAGGAGCTTTAGAAAGTCTTAGTTTATAAGATCTTAGTCCCTTTATCATTTCATTTGTTGGTGCTACTCCATTTGCCTTCTTTATCTCATCTTCTCTTTTCTTTTGCAGCATTGTCTTAACAGATCTATGGGCTTAAACCATCTTATTCCCCCTACCTTGGCTTTCTTGCACTGCATGGGAGTTGGCTTCATTATTGCCATAGTGAGGTACCAAAAAATGATAAAAGAGAACTCTAGGTAAGCTCATGTAACCCCTGGTTGAGGTATATCCGCCACACTTCCCTCCTTGCACTTCACCCTAAATTTGCCATTCGCTGCTGTGATTGGTCTGTCAGCTAGCTGCCAGAAGTGGTGCTAAAGGTACTTCGATGGTTGGTCACACAGGGTGTTTTACATCGTAAGATACCTATCCTCATAGGTGCAGTCGAGCAAGATTTTGACCTAGATCTAGAGAGAGGCATATGTACATATGGCATATGTTGTTCTCAGACAACCAGGCTATGTGCCCGTTCCTTTTCGGCTTATGATTTCCTGTTGAAATTCTTCGCTTTCTTGCTGAATGAAGTCCATGTCTTGTTGGAATGAATTTGGCTTGATGAAAGCACTCTTTTGATGCACGTAGGCCTTCATAAGCACAGCTAGCGAGGGCTAGCAAGGAGGTCTGATTAATCATACAGTTTTTTTCATGCTATGATGGTATGCAAGCTGTGCTTCGTGGTAAATATTCAATCACAATCTATGGAAAAGAGAGGTGTTTAGATATGCCAAATACATGGCAAAGTGAAAGTGAACCCTGCAGCATATGGCATAAATCAAGATGGTCATACAAGCAAATGTAGAAAACTTCACAAGCTGGATCATATCTACATGAACATCAAGAAGGCTTGGAGAACCAGCCCTCTGCCTCCATTCAGTAAGAGTGACCACATCTGTCAACTGATAAAGCCCACATAACTGCAGCTGCTGGAACAAGTTAAAGCAATGGTGAGACAATGTGTGGGTGACCTGAAGAGGCAGAGTCATTGTTACAGAACTGCTTCGAGTGTGATAACTGGGACGCATTTAAAACTGCAGCTATGTAAATGAATATGTAACATTTGTCAATGGGTTCATTAAGAAGTCAGGAAAATTATGTGATTGAGACAACGCTAATTCACAACACTTCCTAAAAAGTTGGAGAGAGTAAAGCCTCAGTCTCATTTTTCTACATGGTGTCAGAAGTAAACAGGTCATGGCCAAGTTCAACCCACCAACAAACTTTTCTTTCAACAAGCCAGGTGAGTGGCCGGATTGGAAGCAGCGTTTTCTGAGATTCAGAACCGCCACTAAGCTAGACAAGGAGGATATCGCCGTGCAAGTAATTAGCCTGATATACGCCATGAAGAGTGTTTCCTGAAAACATCTACCGCTCACAGGGACAGAGAAATGACTTTGATTGAGTGCTGGGGAAAATTCAATGAGTACTTTGTGCCCTGAGAAAAGTAACACACAAACGCATGTTTTTCCATTAGGGAGTGCAAAGACCGGGTGAGAACACTGACACTAGCATTGACAATTGAGACGGTCAGGAAGTCTGAAGAGGTTGAGAGAGCTAACTGGGATGATAAATGAGATAACTCACAAGTGCTGCAAATACACCAAGCATCTACGGTAAGCCAAAATGTGGAAATGATGGTTAGTGTGGACAATGTGGGAGAGCAAGGCACATCAAAGATGAAAATTACCCAGCTAGGAAATTACAAATCCAATGCATGTAGCAAAGTTGGGCTAGAGTGTGTCGGAACAGGAAAGCTTTGAGTGAGAGCAGAGCGGTCATAATTTATGAGGACACAACAGTGGAGCATGATCGTCGTCTGGAGATGGTAATGCATCGCATTAAGACAGCTGGTATGAAACTCAACTGCGAGAAGTGCTCCAGCAGGCAAAATCCGCTACGGTTCCTTGGACATCCTATTGACTGGTCCAGTATCCACCCGGACCCAGACAAAGTGGAAGCCATTCAGCAGCTGCCTCCACCTGCAGATTTGCAAGAGCTGAAAAGAATTATGGGCATGGTGAATTTTTTAGGAAGATACATTCCCAACCTCTCAACAGTAGGGCAACCACTTTATGAGCTTCTAAAATGGAATCAGAACACATGGATGTGGGACCACGCACAACAAGCAGCCATTGAAAAAATCGAGGAGCTGTTGACAACTGCTCCAGCACTCTCCTATTTTGATGTAAACAAACCCACTGCTCTGTCGGTGGATGCCAGTAGTTATGGACAGGGGGGGGGGGTACTTTTTCAGCTCCATGGAGAGCAGTGGAAACTTGTGGCATTGTGCTCCAGACGGCATGCTGAAGCAGAAACACGCTATGCCCAAATAGAAAAGGAAAGTATGGCCAGCGTGTGGGCATGCAAGAAGTTAGACAGAGACCCAAGTGGACAGGAACAGTTTAAACTTGACAGATCATAAGCTGTTAGTGCCCCTCATCACCAACCGCAGACTGGACAAAGTACCTTTGTCAGCGTCTTCTCATGAGATTCCCATTGCAGAATATGCTCCAGGGAGAACTGAGCATTTATAGATACTGTCTGTTGGGAGGCAGGGGTGTAGAAACTGACACACAACGAGGTAGCTTGTTATGTGGCTAGTGTAGTAGGGGGAATCCCTGCATCTCCTAGCAAAATGATTAAATCGTTACCGCTACATCCACAGATGTTGAATTGCTGTTTGTCATGAAACTCATAAAAACTGGGGCCTGAGTACCTAAGCAATGTGCCTGAGAGTGCGAGAGAGTACATCCAAGTGAAATCTGTGAAATTTAAGATGTAACGTCAGTTAACATTAAAATTAAGGGGTCACAGAAATTTAAGGTAAATAAACACACAACACAAACTCACCACACCAGACACAATAAGCACACTAATTGTTAAAAAGATTCTCACCAAAAACAGTTCAAAAGAAGTATGGCCACATACTTTGCTGCTTTTATTCTAGTAGTTGTATTTGACAATAGCATCCACCATCAGCAACACCAGTGCAATCAAGCAACACCAGAGAAACAACCCAGCAGGTGGTGGGAACTATTTAAGATGTTTCACGTTTCCTTCAGGAATTGCACTTTTCTAGTTGTTATTGAAATTATTTAGAATAAATACCTTACAGAAGTTCACTAAGCAAGTGTATGCTTTGATGTGGTTAAAGTGAATATATGACTTTTTCCTGGTCATTTATTTCCCAGAGCACAGTGAAGTTCCCTCTCAGCATTTCATTGCATGAATAAAATAGAGCATTAAATACTTTTTTTTTTTTTTAAGATTTTTTTTTCTGTAGAGAATTTATTAACTTATTCACATTTAGGCATTTTTATACATAAATAACCTTTGGCATGAGACTGCACATTTAAGACTTCTTTTTCATTTTCTGTACGTAATATATAGGAAACCATTTTGCACATGCCACCGTTTTTTTTATTATTTGCAGTGTGTTAAATTAAGCAACTAATATGCTTCAGAATGTGCAAAAGTGTGAACAATATGAACCAAAAGAAAATGAACAATACATGTAATTTGACCAGGGGTGCTCAAACAAGTAAAAGAACAAAAAACAGCTGAAAATGTCCCTTATCCAGTCAGATTAGTGTAATGTTTAAACAAGTTTAATACAAACAAAGGTTTTGAACTTATTTGTCCTATTGCTTTTGTATAGTAAAGTAAAACAAGTTTAGATGTCATTCAGTAGCAAATATAAGAAATCATCATCGTCATTGCAAAAAGTTTTATCAGATTTTAAATATATGTCAGATATATACTGGTTTCTGATTCTCTCACCAAGGATGGCCTGTTTTGTCAGGCTGCACTTCAAAATAGGAGCCCTGGAGTTTGACTTGTGTAAACACTATTTATAGTAAAATAGCTTGATTTAGAGTAATGCATGATTGAATACAGTGTGGGTCTAACTTTATTTAATGGACACCTCCTATATTTATCTTTTTTATTTTGAGGTGGATGGAGAAACTCCTGAATGTCTGGAATATGAGAATTTGACTGTTCTGCTTTTTACATATGGTCAGGTCTTTTTTTATAGTAATAATTAATACCATTATGTAATAATTAAATTACCATTTGTGTTTTTCCTAACACAGTTTATAGCATAGCAGAATATTGTGGATCCACAAAGTGAAAAAAACATTTAATCAAATATTCCACAAAACAACCCAAAAGAAGTTATATATCATAAGTTGGATAAAAATTGTTTAAGAGAAATGTGATATTTGTATGATTACTTCGAAATTTTAATAAAGTTTTGTAAATATTACAATTTAATAACCATGCTTAGTTTTATCGTTTTAAATAATCACCTGGTTGGAATGATATATCTTGTGTATGTATATATAGTGGTATAAATGACACCCCTGATCATTTTGATGGTTTTCCTTTATAAGTCATTGGTTGTTCGGATCAGCAATTTCAGTTAAACATATCATATAGCAGACTAACACAGTGATATTTGAGAAGTGAAATGAAGTTTAAAGGATTTACAGAAAGTGTACAATAATTATTTAAACAAAACTAGGCAGGTGCATAAATTTGGACACCCTAACAGAAAAATTACATCAATATTTAGTAGATCCTCCTTTTGCAGAAATAACAGCCTCTAAACACTTCCTATAGCTTCCAATTAGAGTCTGGATTCTGGTTGAAGGTATTTTGGACCATTCCTCTTTACAAAACATCTCCAGTTCAGTCAGGTTTGATGGTTTCCGAGCATGAACAGCCAGCTTTAAATCACACCACAGATTTTTAATAATGTTCAGGTCTGGGGACTGAGATGGCCATTCCAGAATGTTGTATTTATTCTTCTGCATGAATGCCTTAGTAGACTTTAAGTGTTTAGTGCAACTTTGTCACTGATTCTTGAACATTGTTCTCATGAATCTGCTAATATTGACTGGAATCCATCCGCCCCTCAACTTGAACAACAATTTATGCACCTGCCTAGTTTTGTTCAAATAATTATTGCACACTTTCTGTAAATCCTATAAACTTATATTTCACTTCTCACAGTGTTCGTCTGCTATGATATATTTAACTGAAATGTCTGATCCGAACAACCAATGATTTATAAAGAAAAATCATAAAAATTATCAGGGGTGCCAAACTTTCATACCACTGTACTATGTGTTCTAAAACATAACAGGAATTTTTCCTGTGACCATTCAGACTAGTATAACAAAATTGGAGGAAAGGATTAATTTATTTTAAGACTGTATTGTTGCTTGTTAAGATATTATTGCTTGTTAAAAGCTACAAATCTGATATGTTGTCTCACATTTCAAGTCAAGTCAAGTGGGTTTTTATTGTCATTTCAACTATATACAGAGAACACAGTAAAATGAAAGAACGTTCCTCCAGGACCATGGTGCAACATAGACAGTGCAATACAGTGTGTGTGTGTGCATGGAATAGAAAAAAACATCAGTTCAGTCTCTGGAGTTGAGAAGTCTGATGGCTTGGGGGAAGAAGCTATTGCAGAGTCTGGTAGAGGGAGATGGGCCTTTCTCAGCTTCCGGAGGAAGTAGAGAATCTGCTGGGCTTTCTTGTCTGTAGAGCTGGTGTTCAGGGACCAGGTGAGGTTCTCCGCTAAGTGGACACCAAGGAATTTGGTGCTCTTAACAATCTCCACAGAGGAGCCGTTGATGCTGAGCGGAGAGTGGTCGTGTCTTGTTTTCCTGAAGTCAACAACCATTTTCTTGGTCTTGTCTGCATTCAAGTGAAGGTTGTTGACTGTACACCAGTCTGTCAGTTGCTGCACCTCATCTCTGTATGCTGACTCGTCGCCTTTGCTGATGAGACCCAGCACAGTGTATCATCTGCTAAGTTTATTATGCTGTTAGAACTGTGTTTCGCAGCACAGTCATGAGTCAGCAGGGTGAACAGCAGAGGACTCAGGACACTGCCCTGGGGTGCCCCAGTGTTTATTGTGATGGTGCTGGAGATGCTGTCCTCGAACCGGACTAACTGGGGCTAGTCCAGGATCCAGTTGCAGAGGGGGGTGTTGAGGTCCAGCAAGCTTAACTTCCTGATGAGATTCTGTGGGACGATGGTGTTGAATGCTGAACTGCAGTCTATGAACAGCACTCTGACATAGGTGTCCTTCTCCAGGTGGGTAAGGGAGAGATGAAGGGTGGTGGTGATGGCATTGTCCGTGGAGCGGTTGGGACAATATGCAAACTGCAGGGGGTCCAATGAAGAGGGCAGTTGGGTCTTGATGTTCCTCATGACTAGCCTCTTGAAGCACTTCATGATGGGCGTGAGAGCAACAGGACGGTAGTCAATGAGGCAGGACACCGTGGACTTCTTCGGCACAGGGACGATGGTGGTAGTCTTGAGGCACGTTGGGACAGTGGAGCTGCACAGGGAGACATTGAAGATGTCAGTGAGAACATCCGTCAACTGGTCTGCACACTCTCTGAGCACTCTGCCGGGGATGTTGTCTGGTCCTGCAGCTTTCCGTGGGTTGACTCTGCGCAGAGTTTTCCTCACATCCACTGCAGTCAGGCACAACACCTGCTCATCCGGCTTGGGCGTGATCTTCCTCACCGACGTGTTGTTTTGTGCCTCAGACCGTGCATAGAAGTCGTTCATGGCATCAGGGAGGAAGGCATCACTGTCACAGGACGGTGGCATTGTCCTGTAGTTTGTGATTGCCTGGATGCCCTTCCCACATGTCACCCGTGTCCTTGAAGTGGCTGTGGATTCTCTGGGCGTGTGTGCGCTTTGCCTCTCGGATTGCGCTTTGGCTCTTTCTTTCCTCAGGGTCACCCACTCTGAAGGCCGAGTCACGGGTCCTCAGTAGCGTAAGCACCTCAGCAGTCATCCACGGCTTCTGGTTTGGGCATGTGGTGATGGTCTTGGAGACAGTGACATTATCAATACACTTGCTAATGTAGCCAGTGACTGATGCTGTATACTCCTCCAAGTTAACAGAGTCGCCTTCAGTTGCAGCCTCCCTTGCGTCCCATGCAGTGCACTCAAAACAGTCTTGAAGGGCAGAGATGACTCCTGCAGGCCAGGTTTTCACCTGTTTCTGAACTGGTCTGGAACGTCTGATGAGGTGTGTATGCTGAAGTCAGCCACACAGACATGTGGTCACAGACAGGTAGGGACGGGGCTCCGCCCGGTACGCGCTAGGTATGTTTGCAACGAGAGGAGCGAACGCGCTGTACCTTGTTTACACAAAGTCCACATGTTGATGGAATTTAGACATTTGTTCTGATCCCAAACCCAAATGTATTTAATACACAGCAGAAAATGGCCTTGTCATTGCAGTACATTTGGTTTTCCTTAAAAAGTGTCCGGAGTCGTTCAGTATGCTTTAACTGAAAATACATACAAGGTGAATATTGTTTGTACTATTTGTTACGCATTAGTTTCTACAAAGGTTTTTGTTTGTAGTCTTCAGATGTCTATTAGTGACCTAAGCATCCTCTTCATCATGTTTTTCTGTAGGTGTTTGTACTGTCCACTCACCCATATGGATGCAGAGTGATACAGCGAATTCTTGAGCATTGTACTCAGGAGCAGACTCTGCCCATTCTGGATGAGCTCCACCAACACTCTGAGCAGTTAGGCCAGGTAAACACACCTAGTCAATTTTTTTCCCCCTTCACCCCCTTACTTTTGAAAAGAAACATATCTATGCACAGTGAAGGATGTTCATGGTACTAGTTAATCTTTCTTTAGCTGATGGATTACAATGTAAAAAAAAAAAACATCACTCCAATCCCCTTGCTCCTACCTTATTTTATCTAGAAATATCAAGCCGTATCATTGGAGATGGCCCCCAAAACATATTATTCTGTGTCCAGCGATGCACTGTTCAAGGTCAGACCCATGCGCCTTTTTCTCTGTCCCATATACCTTCTGGCGTCTTTTCTGTAACTAACTTTGTTTTAACATCTTAAAGCTGCTTCTATAATCTATACATTGTCTTTAACACACTATAGCTGCTTTTTATCTTCACTTATTTTAGACACAAAATACTACTACTTTCCCTATTGAGCCGAGATGAACCTCTCCCTCCCTTTTTACTCTACATTTTTTATTTTTGCCCTTTGCTTTTGTACTCTGGGTCCTCTCAACACTACAGAGAGTTAACCAAAAAGCAATTTGAACCAGCAACATTGACTTCAGATGTGCTGATTATTGACTAATCTTGACAATTTAGGCTATGAGTATAGTAAAATCTAATCTGCATCAGTGGGATTTTTTACTTAAAATGGTTCTGTATACAAACAATGCATTTTTTAACATTGTTCATAACATTTTAACGTTGTTCTTGGTATATTAATGTGATTTTGATTTTAAGCCAAATGTTAGTCGAAGTCTTTGGACTTTCATAAAGCAGACTTTTAGTATAGTGCGTATAGTTTTCACCCTGTGAGCTATGCAGTGAATGACTGATTTCCTTTTTGGAGTGAAACAATATGAAACTCTCCTAAACATTTTTAAGATGCTTTTTTTTGTTGAATTCCAAAAACACTGACTTGAAACGTGTCATAAATCCCAGAGGATTTGAAAGATCACATGGTCTGGTCACTCTTTATTGCAATTATATCCTTTGTAGGATCAGTATGGTAACTACGTCATCCAGCATGTTCTGGAGCATGGGCGGCCTGAGGACAAGAGTAAAATTGTGGCAGAAGTCAGAGGAAAAGTTCTGGCTCTGAGTCAGCATAAATTTGCAAGGTTTGTCAACTTTCCTTTAGAAGAGCATGTCCTTATTCAAGTATTACATTCACTCATAATGGACATCAATGTCTTGGAAAATTGGGCTTTCAGTTATTTCTTTGAATTGTGGACAGAGTGAGTGTACGTTTATTTTTTAATAAGAAAGTAATAATTTGGTGCTGAAGTTTTCTGAAACCAGAACAATTTTGAAATCAGAATTACATACAAGGTCAAAAAGTACACATACAGCACACCTAAACAACCCTGGATATTAACAAGCTTCTGACAGAATTCTGGTTTAATACTTCAACACTATTGTTGGCAGAATGGTCCAGTTGAATTGGTTGAAAAAGTTAAATGTTAAATTGTTAGTTTTCTGACAGACCTGACTTATATATATTTTCTTTTAGTGATCATAACTGACAACAGCAGGTAGATTCTCTGTGCTGACATAAAACGGGTTAGTTTTACAGCACCTAATGGATTGTGCAGGGGGTGGTCCATGGATCCCGGTGCAGATCTGAGAAGGATGAAACGCATACAATTTCTGAAAGCCCAATATTGCCATGATATATATGTCCATGATTAGTGTCTGTAAACTTCTCACCACAACTGTACACATACATTTTTGTTTCCTGATTGTGAGTGTATTTAATCACATTGATGTTTGTCTCCTTAGTAATGTTGTGGAGAAGTGTGTGATCCACTCATCCCGTGCAGAGAGAGCTCTGTTGATTGATGAAGTTTGTTGTCAGAAGGATGGCCCCCATAGTGCCCTCTACACAATGATGAAGGATCAGTATGCTAATTATGTGGTACAGAGGATGATTGACATGGCTGAGCCTGCTCAACGTAAAATTATCATGCACAAGGTACAAACAAAATAATTTTATTGCAACATCACTCTCAAAGAAAAATGTACTTAAAAACTGTGGAAAGTATTTAATTCTTAGCCATGTCAGTGTTTGGTGAAACTGTGCTTGAAGGTACTTTGTCAGATCTATTAATTTTGTTTACTCTCTGTAGATTCGACCACACATTGCCACACTGCGAAAGTACACCTACGGCAAACACATCTTGGCGAAGCTGGAGAAATATTACATGAAAAGCGGTTCAGAACTGGGCCCCATCGGAGGCCCTGCCAATGGCCTTATGTAAGAAGACTGCCCTTGCCCTCCCTCCCCCGTTCCATTTGAAGCATACTTTTACTACCGAAGGGTCCTCTCACTTTGTTTGTTTGTTTAATTTTTGAAAAACCAAAACAAAGAATGGGAGATGAAAACATCAGCTTTACCTAAGAATGCTGCGATCATGCTCCCTTTGGTGGCCCTCGTTATACACCCTCCCACAGTCCTCTTGTGGGGCAGATCAGACTTCTTCTGTCTGATCTTTCTGGAGAAAAGCACATCATCTTTATTTGTGGTGTAATTGTTTTTCTTTTTCCACATAAATATCTTGTACATTTTTTTACCTTGTAAATTGTACAAAAAAAAAAAAAGCGAGAAAAAGAGATTTACTTAAACATTTGCTGAAATTTATAGTTTTACAATATGCACCAGCAAGTGAATTTGTAAGGCCATTTTTTATGTTTTAAATGTTTTATTTGTTTTTATACCTACTAATGGCAGAGAGAAAGTGTTGGTCTTACAAGCCCTGATCTAACATTATGGTACTAATGCCAAAGGAAAACAAATGATGATCTTAACTAGCCAGTCAGAGCTGCATGGTTATAAGAGACGCAAGAAAGATATAGTTAAATACCATTACTTGCATCAAACTCCCTAAACTCCCAAAACCCCCAAACTCACATTCTTATAATTTGCATACACCAATAATTTTAATAACTGCATTTTAAGTACTGGACCGGTGAAACATGTAATTTACTCTATAGATGAATAAGTATGCATTCCATTACATGTACTATGACAACCCAAGTAGAACTTTACAATCTCTTGCACTAGTTTTTTATTCTGGGATTGTGCACAAGACAGCTACTTCTGCAGTTCTGACAGTACAGTAATTACATTTATATAGAAAAGACTCTAATACATTTGAATAATCCTTCCATGAATATTGTGGGGTGGGGTTAAAAAGGGATCAGAAAAGGGGAAGGGACAGGTGGGCACTGGCATGCTGTCAACATTTATATTTACCCAAATTAAAGTTTTTTATTAAGTTTGTGAAGCATCTAATGGTCAAGTAGTTTTTAAGATGCACCGGCCTAAAAACAGTTTGTTTTATATATAGTGATAGCCGTTTTACTTTGTATTAACATAGGAAAGTGTATGGAGATGAATGCATCTTTATGTAGCTTTTAATTATCGCCATTTTTCCCATCTCTTTTTTTTCATTTTTGGGTTGTAGGAGTTTGGGTAGAAGAGGGAAGTTGAGGTTTGGAATATGTTTCGTGCATATAGATAAAGTGCACAGATAGTGTCCTTGGCACAGAATTTTTGGATTAGCAGTATTAATTGAGGCTGAAGATGCAAAATCATTTTGTGTGCCATCCAAATTATCTTTGTTGCCATTACAGGTGGGCATATGACATTGGCTACTGTTTGCTATAAAGTGTGTGTGTGTGTGTATATATATATATATATATATATATATATATATACACATACACACAATATTCCATGTTAATAGTATATTGTTCTGTTTTTTTGGGGGGGTTTGCCTCATATAAATAAATGTAGTATATATGTGCAGTTAAGTGTAAGTTTATTGGTTGAGTAGAAGAGAAAAATGTAGTGATGATAGACAGGCCTTGCTAAATTTAGTAGTGATTGCTTTTATTTTGTCTGTACAGTTGTACATTTGTAAACGTTAATGTTGTAAATTGAATGCCTTTTACACTTTTGGGAAAGAAAAATATAAAAAAAAAAATTGTGGATTTTTGTGTGCGTGCGTGTGTGTGTGCGCGCGCGCGTGTGCATCACAAGGGTGTATTGTTTAATCTGTTCTTAAAAAGGTTTCTTTATTTGTACCTGGAGAAGAAACACATTATTATTATTATTATTATTATTATTGTTATCTATAGTTTGGAGGGCGCCAGAATCGGGTAACATAGATTTTTCAGAGCAGACACAAACTTGGCGAAAGAAATGTAATATTTTGTCAATTATATAAATATGAATGAGTGTTGTCACACTGTCAGTCATGTACATTTTCAGGTGGCCTTATGTATATTTCTAGATATTAGATTACTTTTTTTTGGGGGGGGGGGGTTTGGGAAGCAGAATTGTTACTACGATTAAACCATTCCTCTAACATTTAATTCTGGGTCTCAAACATTTGTTTACATTGAAAACATTTAGGCTCACTTTAACTAAATCATGTATTTTATTTGTTTCTCTGCATCTATTACCACAGGTGAAGATTTCAATTCTCACAAACACTTACTAAGCACATCAGTACAAACACCTGTATCCATTTATAAAATTGTTGAAGTGCAGTGCAATGCATAAAATCATGCACATAGGGGCCAGCTAAACTAAAATGGGGGGGGGGGGAGAGATCAGTAATTTTCCATCAGATCTGAATCTAATCTTTGAGATGTGGTAGAACAGGAAATTCATAGCATGAACGTGACACAAGGACAACATGAACTACAATCTCAAATTCATTTTTTTTTTTTTATTCTGGTAAAATGTAACTAAGGCTGCTATGATGTTTTGAAAGCAAATGGATGTCCTACCAAATAGTAGTCCCACATTGTTTTAAGTTACCACTTGGCTAAGTTAAAAGTAAACTTGGTATCTTACATGGAACTTCCAATGTTGTACTGACAATACTCAAATGTACATATAAGTCTAACCAGATAACTAAATAAAATCAAAAAGACAGGTAATACAGTGTTCCATCTCGCTAATCTCTCACAATCAATTTAAATCTACACTATGTGTCCAAATGTCATGGCATGCATTTTAGAGTTGGGTGGTATAACAGCAAATGGGGACTGTCATTTTAAAATTACAACATGTCTAATGTGTGCAATTTCTGGTGTAGCTTGTTCACGGCCGAAAAACAAGCACACCGCTTTATCCTCAGTTAGCTGGAACACAGACTGTGCTCTGGTGTTTAGTGTACTAGCTAAATAGTATAAGCTCACTACAAGCCCAAACAGGGCAGATCCTGTCTCAATTTGCTTTTTTGTTACTCCCAACACCAGTTGCTTGACTTCTCTCAGATACAAGTTTTCATTCTCAACACTTGACTGTTGCTCAGCAGTAGTAGTCAACAGCAGCTGAACCGAGCTGTCCGGTGGAGCTGTAGATGAGCTAGCTCAACAAGGACTAGCTTAGCACGCAATCCAAAACCATGAAAAAAACAAAAACAAAACTAATTTCAGCTTTCAGTTCTTACAACAGCACTCGCTCAATTGGAGTCATTCTCGTCTAAATGTGTGCGTTTATAAGTGTGCTTTCTGTCAGCCAGACTGATTCTGTAGTGAACAGACTGTTATACCAGCTAATAATAACCAACTTCCCTCTCCTGATTCGAAACAGTTTACCATTTGCAAGTGTAGTCAAATGATTTAATACGTTTTGAATGACAAACTTTTGTCCACTTAGCTTTTCACCCTGTGCCTAATGCCGATACCATCAGGTGAGCCCTTTCTTGCAGCTGAATGGATATTGGTACGTTTATTGAAGTGTCCTTTCAACAAGGTCTCACATATGAAGACAGTTTTTTAAATTGATTTTAAAGACTAAGGTTCTGTTTTGCAGAAAGAACTACTGTAATTTTAAGGTAAAATTGCTACATAATATGGAACGTGGAAAATTGACAAATCAAAGAGATGGATAATACGAAAATTTCAGAAAAAGAGATTACAGGTTAACTTTAAGATCAAGGAACATCAGTATCAGATCACACCATCCGTCATTGTTTTACCCAAAGTGGACTTCATGGGAGACGACCAAGAAGGACAACAAATATTTTTGAAAACAAATAATAAAAAAGCCAGACTGGAATTTGCCAAACTACATGTTGACATGCCCCAAAGCTTCTGGGAGAATGTCCTATGGACAGATGACACAAAAATTTTACATTTTGCCAGGGCACATCAGCTCTATATTCACAGAAGAAAAAATTAAGCATATCAAGAAAAGAACGTTGTCCCTACTGTGAAACATGGAGGAGGCTCTGTTATGCTTTGGGGCTGCTTTGCTGCATGTGGCACAGGGTGTTTTGAATCTGTGTAGGGTACAACGAAATCTCAAGACTATCAAGGGATTCTAGAGAGAAATGGTGCTGCCCAGTGTCAGAAAGCTTGGACTCAGTCGCAGGTCATGGGTCTTGCAACAGGATAATGACCCAAAGCACATGGCTAAAAACATTGGCCTATTCTGAAGTGGCCTTCTATGAGCCCTGACCTAAATCCTATTGAGCATCTTTGGAAGGAGCTGAAACGTGCCGTCTGGAAAAGGCACCCCTCAAACCTGAGACAACTGGAGCAGTTTGCTCATGAGGAGTGGGCCAAAATACCTGCTGAGAGGTGCAGAAGTCTCATTGACAGTTACAGGAATCGTTTGATTGCAGTGATTGCCTCAAAAGGTTTTTCTTTCATTAATTGAGGGATACCAACAATTTTGTCCACGTGTGTATAGGACCATTTGAAATTAAACCACCAGACTGGATTATTTTAGCAAATGGCCTGAAGTTGCCTTTGTGTCCTAAGTTGATACAGCTACTGTCGAACAGTTCCTCAACTGTCTTTTCAGGAAACTGCAACCCTTAATAGCTTGTCCCAGACAATGGACCCCAGGTCAGTTCTGTTGCGTTTGCTGCCTACATGAGAACAAAAGAGTGTTCTGCATCTCAAATTCTCTGTCTATCACAAATGGAAAAGTTTAAAGATTTAACAGGACTGCCTGCAAACAGCTTCAATCCAAGGAGAACCCTGGAAGTCATTCATTCAAACATTTCCGATGGCAAGAAGGCTTTATGTTGGCTTATTTGTGATATGCCTTATACTGAAATTTTAGTTCTATAGACCAGACTACATTATTACAGACTACATGTCATTGCCAGAATATACCTCTTCATGGTTATATTCAAGTTTATATCCTGACTTCTCACAGGAGATGACATTAGAACTTAAACAGAGTGTGCTGAGAAGTATACTCTTCACTCAGTCACTCTTGTTTATTTAAGATTGGCATCCTAGAATGAAAAGACAGGGTTGGTTGTTTGCTGAAACCATTTGCTTTTGTTGTTCAGGTGCCGGTCAGGTTGCCATTCAGATTTGATTTGCGTTCATTGGGTAGTATTTTGCATACTTCTCCAGTTATAATGTTTATATAAGTTTGGAAATGTATTTATTTTGTGTGTTACTCTTCAAATGTTGTATCTGAAAGGCTACAAATGCCCACTTCACCCACCCAAGTACATCAGACACCCTAGGGGCAATATCAGAACAAAGTTAGGGGAGATTCAGTGTGAGCATCCCCTACTACAGCAATCACAGCAGCGCATTTCTTCAGACCTTTAGAAGAGACTGGCACCATTTTAACAACAATTTAACAATTTTGATTATTTGATGCAGGTGAGTGATACATTTGTAAACTGATTTTTGATCATTTTGATAATGATAATTAAGTGATGAAGAAATAATTTTCAAGAAGCAGGAAGTCAGAGAAGGGAGGGTTGTTGTTTTCAATAAAAGCACGCTTACCTAAATCCCTTTTGAGACACCTCCTCTTCGTCTTCGGTAGAACTATGCTCACTTTGTCTCTCTCTAAAAAGTATTTTCTTATCTTTATCACTGGACTTCCTCATCATCCTGTATTCACCTGTCTTTTGCCAGAAAATTGGCTAACTGTGAGGGAAAAAAATGACTGTCATAATCTACACACCATATGATATATTTTGCAGTAAATATTAACATGTCATTCTTTTTAAAACTAAATGTTAAATTGACCAACTTTCCATGCTCTGGCAACATACTCTTTTAAAACCTTAAAAGTTGCTAAATAACACCAATTAGACCATTTGTTCTTCATCTGCATATTAAGTCAACAGTCCTTATTATTTTCATAAAATTATTATTTAGTTTAATGTATACTATATATGTATATTTCTCTCTTTCCTGACATTTTGCCATTCCCTTCTTCCAATTTCTCTTCCCATCTTTGCAGCTCTGGATGAAGGACTTGCTGTAACAATCCTTTCCTTCATCCACCTAAACAATCAATACTCTTTCTGCAGGAAATGCAATTTAGTTCATAATAAAACATAAGAACAGATAGACAATATAATAATTAATAGACAATTGCAGAAGGCAATCACATTATTGTTTTATTGTTGTGTATTTATTTTTTAAGTTATTATTAAGTTGGCTTGGAAAACATGCTTTAGCAGTCCAATGGTGGTTTTAATTATTAAATGTTGGAGTCATTATTATGTCATTGTTGGATTACTTCTGGTTCCAATATTTATTACCAGAATAAACTGAGCATCACCTGGGATTGTCGCCCAGGACTAAGAATTTACTACTATCAATTTAGTCTCTCAGATTGATCGTCCAGCCTCAATTTGTATATGCTCACACAAAAGATTCCAGGTCATAATTATTAAAACATTTATTGAATATATGTGCAATAATGAAACAATTTCCCGAGATTGTATTTAGAATATTATTGTGAGTCATTGGAGAAAGTACAATGATTGCTATATCTGATTATGCAGACAGCTACTGCTATTTGTAACCAGATTGTTCCGATTGATTGCTCAAATAGACTTGGTAAAGCAGGAAATCACTGTAACAAAATCAGTGCAGAGCATGGTAACTAAACATGCAAAAATGGAAAAAAGATAAATGTATTTCTCAAGTAACAATTTGGAGGCTTAAACCACAGATTTATTTTCTCAGATGAGGCTTCTTGCTCTTCTTTGGGAGCTCTGTTCTTCAAGCCATCTCAAACTAATCTTTACTTACAGTGAATCAATGGGTGTTGCAATGCAGCCAGAGCTGGGAGTAATGCACCCTCAATCTGGAGTGGCCAGATTTCCAAAGGCCATTAGCACTGGTGCTTCACCTACCTGTGGGACAGACTTTCGAATTCTGAAATAACATAGTTTGGACTGTGCTCATCAGTTTTGACTTGACTCAGTCAGACTTAATGAATGCTAATGATTTTTTTTTTTCTGAATAGTTCTGAAATTCTAAATGTTCACATTATACTTCTTCTGAAACACTTGTTCAATTTTTTAAAACCTGATTTATACTGCTTAATTGACACAGCTTGCTTATTCCTAGACCTAGACAATGTTATGGCATCAGTTTCAAGCTGTATCTGACTTTAGTTAAACAACCACCACAGATTTGCATGAACTGCCTCTATTTATTGTTAAACTAGAAATAAATTACAACAATAGAAAATTGAGTATTAAATCACGCTCAATTTAACTTGTGGCTCTGATATAACGCAATTACCAGTTTAAGTACATATATATCAACTCCATAGCCTTGTCAGCTGTACCCTGCTCCCGGTTGTACCAGCCTTCCACCTTAAAACTGTCTTCTTTGGCACATTAAATGGTAGTCAATATCCTCCTCTAAAACAAACGTAAAATTTCACTTTCCTCTGCTCAGTTGAAGATGTAATTGGGTCGCTAATGTCACTTAACAATTCCCATGAAATGAATGGAAGCCTCTCTTCTGTGTAGACCACAGCAAAATATTAAGGTGCTGTATTTAAGACAGGAAGTTGAGGGCCTGTTCAAAAATATCAAATCCAACCAAAAGATTTGTGTGTTGCTTAAGTGCTTAACTGTTCATCGCTGGGTTTAAATTGATTGAGGGCAACATGAACTATTTGAGGACAGTCAAAGGCAGGCAGTCCAGTCCCCTAGTCCTCCATTGTAGCTGCCCCCTGGCCATCTACTTCAGCTGCTCCCAAGCCAACAGTGACCGCTGCCTCTTAATTGACTATCCCCATGACGGACATCTCCAAACACCTCTCCAGACATCAACACGTGTTGGTTATGAGCTTCCCCAGATGGGAGCATGAGTGTTTCTTCCCTGGCTTGAGCCTCAGAAAACATCCATAAAAAACATCCATGCTGTGTTCACAACCTTTTGGCTTTACAAAAATGGGGTGCCAAAACTTTTGCCCAAAAGCTCATCTAATATAATCATATTAGATTAGTTTTGGCACCACATATTTTATAGCCAAAAGGTTGTAAACACAGCATGGATGTTTTTATGGATGTTTTCTGAGGCTCAAGCCAGGGAAGAAACACTCATTAAGGTTCTGCAATAAAGCTGCAATTGACTATTAGAGCTGTCCACAAGCTTTTGACCAGAATGTGGGCTGCAAAAACATTTGCTCAAAACCTCATTCAATATGTTTTGCTAATAGACCTGAGTCCACACACTTTTGAGGGAAATCATTAATTCCTATGGGGAAATATGTCAGATCATTTTAAGAATACCGGATTGGTTATCTCAAACTGGAGTAGGCCTACTGCAATTACACAAATATAAATATGATAAATTAGTTTATACCATAAATGTCTGTATAAAGCTGACCATGTTAATAAATGTTCATCAAAAGATGTCTGAGCCATTTTTTATTAAACTATTTTGTATTGTTTTTATAAATAGAATACATGTTTATACAATTTTACATGCTTATCAGTAGATAACAGTTTTCTACAAAACTACATTAAACTACAAACAATATTATAAAAACTGCAACAATAAAACTGCACAGTTGATTGATTTATAGACAAACAACTTTTATATAAAACACATGTATTTCTGCAACAACAACAAAAAAAGAAAACATGCATCTAGGACTGAATTTGCAATCAGATTAATTTAAATATTAAAATGGTCCCACTCATTGCAATGCAGCAATTCAAGATGGCACAATTGAGCAGTAAATGAGTCATACTTTGTAGGACTTGGAAAATAAAATCAGTAGCAGGTATATATTCACTGGCATACAGGTTGTCTCTTGTAAAAAAAGCGTTTGGTTCAGAGCTGGTTCAACCTTTGTCTCCTGGATAAATTCCTATTTTCTTCTTGATTTGTGCAAATAAATTGGTTGATTTCATTCCTTCGGTTAAAGTAATTCTTTAACTCTTTAACAAATAAATGTAAATGTGCTCATGTCTCCTCCATTCTCTCTTGGCCTGAAAACTCCACTAGGTTAAGTGGTGTTTCTTCAGGAGATTTTCGTTCTCTCTCTCGCCTGCTTGTGCCTCCACTACTTGCCTTGGAAGTGATAGTTTGACCGCGAAACAGTTGGGCTTGCCGCTCACATATACCAGCCTTGCTGAGAAGGATAAATACATCTCCACGAAAGGCTTTGGTGAAGATAGCATACAGAAAAGGATTAGCACATGAGTTCAGTGGGTAGAACAGTACCAGTAGTATCTTGGAGTTGGACATGGTTATGAGTGGATGGTCCAGCACGGCTGACATGGCATAGAAGGAGATGGGTGCCATGCAAATAAAATCTGTAAAAATTAGAATAGCCATGCGCTTAGCAATGTTAGTGTCTTTGCTGGCTGAAGTGTAAGTGGGGTTGTGTACAGCACAGTATATCTTGATGTAGCAGGCACAGATGACCATAAATGCTGCAATGTTAAAAACAAGCACAAAGAGAATGTAGATTTGGTCCACAAGGGTAGACGTGTCCATGGGCAAGCAGATACTGACCTTCTGGTAGCTGCTGATCCCTAAAACAGGCATTAGGGCCAGCAGAAGGCAGAAGAGCCAGCCTCCAAGCATGATGGCACAGGCATGGGACATACGCAGCTTTCGATCTAAGCGCATTGCAAAATTGATGGCGTACCAGCGCTCCAAAGTAATAATAGTCAATGTGTAGACTGATAATTCACTGGCAAAGACAGAGAAGAAACCAGCAAGGGTGCACCCTGGCCCTGTCTGCCAGTCTATAGCATGATTATAGTACTCTGACTGAGTATAAAGGTCCACTGAGGCTATGAGAAGCAGGTAGATACCCATGCAGAAGTCAGCAAAGGCCAGGTGACACATAAGGAACCTGGAAACAGAAAGTTTAAAGCGGCTTGTAAGAAGCACAAAGAGAACAAAAAGGTTCCCCAGTACAGCCAACAGACTGACAAACCAAACAGAAACTCTCAAAAAACTGAAGCTCATGATGTCCTCACATGGGTTGAACTCATCAGGAGCCGGGGAGCACGCCACCCTCACTCCATCCTCACACACAACATAGTCATAGCGACTGTCAAAGTCCTGGCTAGTGTCCCCCTGGGGGTTCTTCAGTGTTTCCCCAAAGCCCAAGTCATTTTCAGGGTGTCTACCAAAAGAGGCCTTTAAATTGAGACTACTGTGGAAATTCTGATGGTTGTAGGTCTCCATATTCCAGGTGTCACTACAGTCAAAGCCCTGGTCTATACCACCTTGGTAAGCTGGAACTACATGCATACTTGCTGACCTCTGTTGTCTGTTGTGAATGGCAGTCAAGTTACAAATTACATCCTCCAGAAACCTAAGGAAGACATAAGGTCAAATTGTCAATTATAAATATATATAAATCAGTGTATATAATAAATCAAATAATATATATATATATATATATATATATATATATATATATACACACACAAAATAAACTACAAACCCTTTCTTTTTCTTAAGATTCTTGAAAGCACAGCAGTGACTCGGATAGGTCAGATAAGCAGTGATCAGATGCATGAAGGTTTTGACTGGTGAAAGCTTCTTGAGGGCCCAAACATTCCGAGCTCTCAGTTCCCGGAGGGACTCCAGGCCTCTTGATGGAAGAGAGGTTACGCCAGAGTCTGAAACATCACTGAAAAGACATTAAATTACAGGGTTCAAACATTGTCAGGAAAGTCTATATTCTTGTATGTGGATATAATTATTTACCATAAGTACATTAATACATTGGGGCAAATGTAAAAGTTATGTTTTAAATTTTTATTCATCTTATGTCAAAAGATAACTAAATCCAGAAACTGCTGTAAAACACAAGCAATAAGACTACATATTTTCCACATTATATAACATCCAGGAAATTTAACAATCAGGAATTTTAACAATCAGCTGACTTATTGCTGTTTTGTTTATGTGGAAGCACTTTAGTTACTGGATACTGGATATTCAATTCAATTTAATTAAATTCTACTTTGTCATTATACTAATACAAGTAGTACAAGTAGTATGTACAGTAAAACAAAACACTGTTAGTCTCCAGTGCAGAACAGGACGTGGTACAACAGACAAAACAATACAGGGTGCATAGACAATAACCACAAATACAATAAATAAGTGCAAAAATATGACAAACATGTGTAAGTACATGTGTAAATGTGTGAATGATTAAGGTGCAGACTAAGTTACCATACTAATAGTAAAATGTATTTTATATGCAGATGATGTGTTGTGCATGTGAATGGAGGAGTACAGGAAGGTCTTACAGGCACCTCATTAGTAGTGTTACCATAGTGGTGTGACCAAGCCCTGTGGAGCTGACTGTTGGCCAACAGGTAAGAAGGAAGTGTAAGGAAATACAGACCTATTTCCCAAACTCTGCTTTTCCCACCAGTGTGCTAATTTGGTTAATGTTTAATTTGGTACTGTTAGGTTCTGGGTCTTTTAAAGGGTCTTCTGCTTCGTACAAGTTGATTCTTTGAGTAGTATCTGGCCTTCTTTGCCATTTACTTCAAAAGGAAATGAGGTACTGAGGAGTCGTTTACATGGCATGCTGAAAATCCAGGCCTATACCTAGAGACTCAAGCAGGTCCAGTCCAATTATCACAGAAAAAGCTAAATCATTATTAGCCATCAAAAAAGTGCTGGAATTTGATACACTGCATTAAGATCCACTTTTCCCTTTGGCATCTGGGCTTGTCCATTAGCCAGGGTACTTTCTGTCAGGGTACTGCCAGCTTTCTCTTTTCTCCCTTAATCTGCTCCAACACGACTCCAGAATCAAGGAAAAGTATCCACCAGAGCAGCTATGGTTCGGTATCAGATGACAAGGGACACAGTGAGCACCGTTGGCTAGGTGCACTTTGTAATACTCTGGCTTGGGCAGAAAAAAGTGGTGTGCTTTGGAAAAGTTATGGTTGTGGTCCCTTAGTGTTCCCACTGGACCGAGACCTTGCTTCTTTCAGTTCCGTCCACACAAGTGTGTAAGCCCTCACCAGTTCTTCTACCATTGTAACACTGCCTCCCAGATGAGGATTACAGTTTCGTAAAATGGCTTGAAGGATCTCTCTTTTTGTCATGCTTTTCCGCCATGGCAGACAAAGAGCAGGTGAGGTTCCTCTAAGTGGACACCAAGGAACTTGGTGCTCTTAACGATCTCCACAGAAGACCCGTCGATATTAAGTGGAGAATGGTTGTGTCGTGCTCTCCTGAAGTCAACAATTATTTCCTTGGTCTTGTCTACATACAGATATTTGACGTAACACCAGTCTGTCAGCAGCTGCACCTCCTCTCTGTATGCTCACTCGTCGCCTTTGCTGATCAGACCCAGCACTGTTATACTATCTGCAAACTTTATGACTTTTGAGCTGTGTTTTCCCACACAGAGTCAATGAACAGCGTTCTGGCATAAGTGTCCTCCTTCTGTAGGTGGGAGAGGAAGAAATGAAGGGTAGTGGTGATGGCATCGTCCTTGGAGCAGTTGGGACAATATGCAAAATGTAGAGCACTAGTAAAGAAAAAATAATGAGGGAAAGAGCATTAAAAGTGAGGCAGAACTGAGGAGTCAACAAGCACCACACTAGTATGAAAATGGATAAAGGGATCCATGTTGAGAAGAATGGCAGAGCCGAGATGAAAGAAAGGAGAAAGGAAATGAGGCAGAGCAGAGAATGGAGCAAGGAAGCAGGGGGATGGGCCAGTGGAGGTGGCGGAGGTACTGGAAAATGTGAGCCGGCTTTAATTGTTGTGTGTGTGTAATATATGTCTATTAATATATGACAGTTACTCAGATCAAAAGGAAAACAGACAATAAAATAAGAAAAAAGATATGTGACACACAAACTCTCGTGATACACAACAAACTCCTGATGTTGGCGGAGTAAAAAAATAAAAAAGGGCCTTGGCTTTTGAACTCATTAACAGTTATTGGAAAACAAAAACAAGATCTCTGTGTGTCTAAGGTGAAAGTGAGGAGAGGGGCTGTCTGAAGTGGCCCCATACTGAAAGAGAGCATGTTGAAGGAGTGAGCGAGGGCGATTTGAAGATTTCCAAATCCAGGCAATTCCAATTTACTTTTTCTGTCCAATTCTAATATGCTAGTCTTGTGCAAGTTCACATTTAAAAACCCAAACAAAAGCCCACAGACAAACCCAGAATAAAGAACTATCTATATCTATAAATTATGTAAAATCATTGTACAAGTTATTGTAATTCAAATAAACATTCTCAGCACAGCTGTGACACTGACATGATAATGTTCATGGTAATGTGGGTGTTGATGGTCCACTCGTATCAGGCACAGGTGTTGCTGGAATTTGTATAGATGTCAGTATTACTGCTAGGTAGATATTTCTGGACAACAATAAATTCTGGACAAGAGCGACTCTGATCAAAACAGCAAAAGACAAAGGTTTTCATTAAATAAATAATGTGAGTGAATAGACATATAACCACATGACCACTTTATTAAAAACACCAATCTCTTTCACTATACAGGCCGGTGTGTACAATTATAGTCTGTTTTTATACTTTTTAAATAGTTAAATAGCATAATTATGTTTAAAAATGGAATGAGCATACAGAACAGTTTAGGCAGTTGAGGCAGTCTAAAATGATAGTAAAGGGTGTTAAGACAAAATACTACTTGATTCAGATTGTCTGCCTTCTCAAGACACAATTTCTGTCACCCATCTCAGGCCAGGTGCCCCTCTCAGGACACGAGACACCCCTGTTGGCTCTCTTCATTAAGCCTATGTGGATAGATTCCACCTTAATATAATAATTAAAAAAAGCTTTAAATGTTTAAATTGTTAAAGATTCTTTAAAATGTACACAACTCTTATACAAGCATGGTTCTTTTGGGAAGCAAATTCTTAGGCTTAAAGCTTCTCAAGCTTAGGCAGCCCCAATAATCTGTAACATTAACTCTATTTAATTTAACATGAAACAGAACTTTTGTTAATTTAGCTAGCATTAACATATTTAAATTGATGCAGTCCAAATATTTAAACTTGCACTTACAATGTAGCATGAGAGTTTAAGCCCGGTTTCAGATGAATGTTTGGATTACCAAGTTCTCTAAACGCCGCTATGAAAGCTCATTTAATCAGTAAGCTCATCAGTTACTTAAAACTTACATTTTGCTCCACACAAGACTAGTTTTATTCATTAAGGAAAGAAATGTGGAAGAAACTAAAAGATTTAACAGTAAAGCAATTTGTCTTTGGACAGAGGTAGTAATGAACATTTGCACACCTGGTAGAGCTCCAATGTAATGAATTTAGTAAGCTGGCTAACTAGCTAGCAGTCTGTCTAACTAGCTAGCAATCTGACTAACATCCAATATAACTATAAATACAAATGTGTAACTTGTTAGTTACCAACAAATGTCATATTTTGTCTTACCTTGATGCTCCTGAGGTAACTCATGAGGTCAAGCAGGCAGCTGAGGTGCACTTCTTTTCAGCCTTCCATCAACACCACTGGTGGTCAGCCAAACCAAGATCCACTTGTTAAATGTTTTTAGTATTGGGCCAGCATTTTATTACAACTGAAGGTCCAAATAAAGCTTCTTTGGTGTCATTTTTTAGTTGGGGTTGTGCCCATATTTGGCACTCCAGGTCTAACAAAGAATGGGATTTTCAAAAACTCACCTCCATCATGTCCTGTGTTAAATGCTTTTATCCATCACATTATGATTTTTTTAGTTAATTGTTGGAGGAGCTCAGATAGCGAGCATTCAGAACAGCTCTCCCATCTATTAATGGCAAATCTCCGCTCTTTACCCAACAAAGTGTAAGAATGTCTTCTCCTCAACAAGACTAACAAAAGTTTTAAATGCTCAGCTGCCCTCTGCTTCCCTGAGACCTGGCTCAGCGAGTCCCTACCGGACAGCGTGTTACATTTGCCGGGCTTTCATCTATACTGAGCCGGCCTTGTAACAAAGCTATTGGGGAAAGCAAGAGGCTGCAGAATGAGTCTGCTTCAAACGCTCCACAATCCCAGTGCCCAAGAAATTCTCCATCACAGGACTGAATGACTTACAGGCTTGTCGCTCTAACGTCTGTGGTCATAAAGTCCTAAACATCCTTCCCACCTAAAGGATGTTAGGGGACAGCTGCTGGACCCCCTACAGTTTGCCTATTGGGCAAACAGGTCATTGGAGGATGCAGTCAACATGGGTCTGCATTGTGTCCTCCAACATCTTGAGTGCCCAGGGACCTATGCAAGAATTCTGTTTCTTGACTTCAGCTCGGCGTTCAACATCATTGTTCCAGACATTCTGTCTTCCAAACTCTCCCAGCTCACTGTTTCACATGCCATGTGTCAGTGGATCACCAGCTGACAGGCAGCAAGCAGCAGGTGCAGTTGGGGAAAGTCATGTCTTGCACACTGACTGTCAACATTGGTGCTCTTCAAGGATGTGTTCTTTCCCCACTGCTCTTCTCTCTCTACACCAATAACTCTTAAAGTTTGACTACAGTCATCGGAATTATTCGGGATGATGACGAGTCTGTATATCGGCAGGAGGCTGAATGGCTAGTATTCTGGTGCAGTCAGAACAACCTGGAACATGCTCAAGTCTGAGATGAGAGTGGACTTTAGGAAACACCCCCCAGCTCTGCTGCCCCTCACTATCCTCAACAACCCTGTGTCAGCTTCAGAGACCTTCAGGTTCCTGGGTACCACCATTTTTCATGACCTGAAGTGTGAGCCCAACATCTCCATCCTCAATAAGGCCCAGCAGAGGATGTACTTTCTGCGTCAGCTGAGGAAGTTGGATCTGCCTCAGGAGCTGTTGAGTCAGTTCTACACTGCAGTCATTGAATCCATCCTGTGTACACCAATCACAGTCTGGTTTGGAGCTGCCACAAAGATGGACAGAAACAGACTGCAGCGAACAAGGAGGACAGCTGAGAGAATCATCAGTACTTCTCTGCCTTCCATTCAGGACAGGACAATTCAGAACTGCTCAAGAACCAGAAAACAGGCAGAGAAAATAATTACTCTTCGCACCCTGGTCACAATCTCTTTCAGCTGCTCCCGTCTGGCAGATGCTACAGAACCATGTCCACTAAGACACAAGAATGGTTTTTACTCTCAGATCATCAACCTTCATCACATACTACAATTACTGCTTTACTGCACCATTATTAATTTCAGCCATGTGTACACTGCTGTGGTTACACAATATTGAATCTGTATATTATTGAATACTGCTATTCTGTGAATATAATATTAGAAAGACACTCAGCCGGTGTCTCACTGTGTCCAATGCCTGGTATGATTTAGAAGTAGAGGTCGACCAATATATCAGTAGGCCGATAACCGTGTTAAGTAGAACCGATTTAAAGTCAGGCACGTCCTTGTTATTGGTAAAAGATGGGTAGAGTGAGAAGTAACTCAGTTAACTTGAGTGACTTGAGTTCAAATTAAAGCACATTCTTTTTTATATTGTTCTGTAATGTTTACATAATATCCTTGTTGTTTGCAGCACTACCATTATTTAGTTTTTATATATATATATATTTTTTTTCAGTTTAATACATCAGCAAAAAAAATCTACAGTTAATATCAGCCATTGACTGACCCTGACCGCTAAACATCAGTATTGGCATCGAATATAGAAAATCCATATTGGTTGATCTCTAGTTAAAAGGGTATAAAGTCTTCCAGCATTGATTGAGCAGTGGACCTATTCTCTGAAGTGATGGCGCTCCATCCACTACATGAATGAGTATGAGTTGCCAAATTACAATTTTATAAACATATTTTAAATCACTGATAAATTCTGATAAAAACCTCATAAATGTAGCGTTTGGCTAAATAATCCACAAAAAACTGTGCTTGTGCAGAACTCCACATCAAGGAGAACTTTTCCCAATAGTGGCTCAATATCATTGACCCTTCTCTGCTCACCGTATAACCAGCAAGCTGATTGGCTCTTTTTGTTGAGAAGCGGGACTTTATCTTTAAACATACGCCATGTTGAGCATAATGCGTTTTTATATAAAAAACATGTATCTTTCAAGCAGTTACCGGTCTCCTCATATATAATGTGTCTGCTCAATGAGCCAATCAGATGTGCACATTTTCACATTTCAGTCATGAAAAACAAAAAGAATTATTTAAAAAATCACAAGACACGGATGTTAATGATTATAGACTTTTCTACATAACCTGGCATATGCAAATAAACACATGGTGATAAAATAAAAAAACAACATTCCATAAATCAATAATGCTTCATTGCTAAAATCCAAAACATTTGTGTACACAAATGTATTTAGCAATTTGTGCATGTACATCAATAGGGAGCGCAATAAGCCACATAAACCGGTTGTTTCTCAGCAGCTGGGCATCAGATCAAGCTGAAATTGTACATACAAAATCTATTAGCTAAACAGCCAATCATCATTCAGCAGGCATTTGACAGGATAATCACTGTTTCTAGTAATTACTTTTATTTTAACATTTTATATAAAATAACACTTTAATGAGGTTTGCAAATTTTAATTCATGGGCCTTAAGGGTGCACACTAAAAAATGCTAAACTATTGAGTCATATTCATTACTAGATTCAGTACTAGATTCTAAACAACTTTGCCATTACATATAGTGTCAGAAATTAGAATGCTCAGCCAAATGAGCATTCAACAAGTGTTTCACAGGTGGGTATGTTCATGTAGAGCCTCTGTAGTGAATATGGATGTTTCAACCAATTCAGGCACTATTTATGACAATTTAGTGTATCTTATTGAAATGTTGGCCTTTTGACATGGATTTAAACACTGCCTGGACAAAAAAAACTCTCAATATTTTTGTTAGAACGGCTTTGGCTTAATTATGAAGATGATGATTCCCCACTCTCCTTCCATTTTTAAATAATGCTTTGGACAGTGCTTTATATGTCAGCCCCTCGGTATCGCGCCCTCCCCCCGGGGCCGCCGCCCACAGGTCCAAATAAGGACTTCCTCCTTGTTTGTGTTCATGTTTGGTTCATTTTGTCGATTCATGTTAATTGGGTTCATATTTTTCACCTGAGATTGGGGGGGTATTTAAGAAGCCTCAACACCATTCGGTGCCGAGAATTGTATTGTTTGGAACCTTGAGGTTGCCCGAGAGGTTCCCCATCCGACTAGCGGTGTGTTAAGGTCAGCTTCAGCTCGGCTTCCACGTTCAGGAGCAGGTCACCCTTCCAAACAAGTCATCAGCGAGGCGAGGCGAGGCTCGCTCACGGCCAGGATTTACTGAAAATCCACATCTCAGCTAGGGCGACCCATGCTCACGGCAGTATGCTGCGGTTCCAAGTTTGGTAGGCCTAGCCGTTCTTGCTTAGTAGCTGGTCCCCCAGCTCAACCCCCAGTCCCAGGTTCGTTTTTGGTTCGCCATCTTGTTTGCCAAGTTCAGGTTTTTGCTTTGATATTCATGGTGATATTTAATGTATAAAACAATGTGACATTGTGTAAACATAATGAGATAGATGTATTTAAAAAAAGCCAAATGTATGTATTCAAGTTTTTAGTGAAAGTGAAAATATGGTGTGTTTATACTACTGAATGTATGTATCTATTCAAACTGTAGTGCCTCCCATAGGTGCACATTTGGCACAACATATTTGGCACACTTTTAGCACACTTTTGGCACACTCAGCCACATAAGAATCTTAAATTTGGTCCCATTTGGAAAATGTAAGAGATAATACCCAAAGATTTTACAAATCTCCCCCCGGATGGATTGGCATTTTGTAGATACCCTATGTTAAAATTTCAACTTTTTAAAAATAAATTATTTACTAGACACTCCATATGTTTTAAGACCAGTATTAAGTACTGATACAGTTACACCAACCTTTGAAAATCTTCCAAGGATACATAATTGTGCGCTGTGGAGCCTTCCAATCGCTAATCTGCCACAAACTTGGCAGTCAACATCATACTAAAGTATACATGCCAAAAGTATTCGCTAGCCTGCCTTAGCACGCATACGAACTTGAGTGACATCCCATTCTTAATACATAGGGTTTAATATGATGTCGAGCCATCAAGCTGCTATAACAGTGTGCTTTCCACAAGATTTAGGAGTTTGTTTATGGACATTTTTGACCATTCTTTTTGTGAATTTGTGAAGTCAGACACTGATGTTGGACGAGAAGGCCTGGCATGCAGTCTCCTCTCTAATTCATCAAAAAGGTGTTCTATCGGGTTGAGGTCAGTCAAGTTCTTCTACTCAAAATTTGCTTATTCATGTCTTTATGGACCTTGTTTTGTGCACTGGTGCACAGTCATGTTGGAACAGGAAACTTTGTTCCTGCAAAGTTTTCGCATGAAAGGAGCATGAAATTGGCCAAAATCTCTAGAACTCCTGAAAAACAACCCCACACCATAATCCCCCCTCCACCAAAATTTGCAATGCAGTCAGACAACTTTTCCTGGCAACCACCAAACCCAGACTTGTCCATCAGATGCCAGGCGGAGAAGGGATTCATCACTCTAACGAAAACATCTCCACTGCTCCACTGTTCAGTGGCGGCGTGCTTTACACCACTGCATCCGATGCTTTGCATTGCGCTTGATGATGTAAGGCTTGGATGCAGCTGCTCAGCCAGGTGGTTGCTATACAGTTGTTAGGTGTTCCTATGGTGTCACAGGTGGTTGCTATGGTCTTAAAGGTGGCATCTATGGAGTTGCTAGCTTGTTGCTATGGTGTCCCAGGTGATTGCTGTGGGGTTGCTATGTGGTTGCTATGGCATCATTGGTGGTTGCTATGGTGCTGCTAGGCAGTTCCTATGGTTTCACAGATGGTTGCTGTGAGGTTGCTAGGTGGTTGTTATGGTGTTTCAGGTGCCAACTTAATTTTAGTAAAGTTCCACCTTAAAATTCAGTGTCAGTGTAAACTCAGTACTACCTTAAAAGAAGTTCCACCTTAAAATTCAGTGCTACTTTAAGCACAATTCCACCTTAAGCTCAGTTCCACCCTAAAGAATTGACTGGGTGTGCTGTGAGCATGTGAGACATTGGGCTCTGTGTGTGAGTCTGTGTGGTGTGTGCGACATCACGTCATGTCATCATCATCATGTCATCATCATCATGTCAGTTAGAATTCAAATCTCAACATTCCGTCAATGCATTTCTAGGGAAGGTTAGTCATTTCTTATCTTATTTTTATTAAAAATGATAAATTGGATTGACAAAAATACATAGCAGACCACACAGCTTGATTATCTACGAAACAGTGATTGAACTATGTCTGTACATTAATTAATTGCACAAATGTGTGGAAGAAACAACAACAATAACTAGATTTGCATTTTCTGAAAGAACTACAACAGTGCTTGAAATGTGGCAAGTACTACTTAAGGTGTGTTTTGCTAGGTGGTTTCTTTAAGTATCTTAAACTAAGTTCCACCTTAAAATCCAGTGTCAGTGTAAACTTAGTACTACCTATAAAAAAGTTCCACCTTAAATTTCAGTGCCTTTCAAGCCAGTGATTGAATAATAACAAGTGAAGGAAAAACAATAAACATAGTATATTTTCAAGCACTGTATAATTACATATGTTTTGGTTGCTGTGTTGATATGCCCTAACTTTTCTTACTTTTTCCATTTAGGTTTAAAAATGCGAGGCCTGTGATTGTATGAAATACAGCTAATTGTGCGCTATAGAGCATTCCGATGGCTGATCTGCCTCAATCTTCGCAGTCAACATCATACTATAATTTTATGTGTTTGTTAATTACTGTGTTAAAATGACACACTTTTTTGACTTTTGTCCGTTTAGGTTTGAAAATGCGCCCGTGGTCAATCTGTCTCAAGCATGTCAATCTGTTGATTACATGTATGCGTGTAAATTTTTTGTGATATGTTTCTTGACTTTGGTCTATTTAGCTTTGAAAATGAAGGCCTGTGATTACATGTAAAGTAGGTACTTGGGCATTGTTGAGCGTTCTGATGGGCAAACTGGCTCAAACTTTGCAGGCAACATTATTCTGACGTGTGTTCATTTCTGTGTTCATATAGAGTTTCAGCCCTATAACTCAAAGCTATTCCTGTACCATTTTAACATTTTAAAAATAAATATCCACCACCAAGCTCTAAAGTGTGCAGACAAACCTTTCAGACAACATGCATTATTTATTCATAACTGTTAATTGATTGGAAATTGCTGTTTTCTGAAATTAACACTTTCATGTTGACCCCCCCCCCCCCCGTTTCTAAATAGTTCACAACATTCCAAATTACTACAAAATCATTACCTGATTATAGCATTTAAGATTAATCCTGATTGGTCAATGAGCCTGTCAAAAGTCTTAATTTAGATTTTTTGGTATGGGTCAAATTGTGTATGGCATCTATAATTTAGAGCAATGTTTTATTGTGCTTACAATTTTTTACTCACAAATTTAGATTTTGCATATTATGTGCCCTTTTTTGTTTCTTGTCCATAAGTCTTACTGTTTGGTCTGTGCACGTTTTATCGGGGGGAAAAGAATACATATAGCCGCAAGTGGGACCAAAGAGGTTTTTTTTTTATCAGTTTTCATTAACATCTTAAATGAATGAACTTCAGTGTTTTACAAGGCTCTCAAGATACTTTATATTGCTGCAAGTTGTCCTTCACTTTGGTTCCTTAGTGCATAAAATGGTGATAAAATCAACCTCAGATAGCAATATGTAAGAACTTTGAATTATAAAATACAGCTTTTGAGATACAGATTGCTGCAGATTCACTTTTGAAAAATAAACTCCAGAGAGCAATAAGGAACCAAGCACCATTTTATTCACTATTTACAAATTTGTTAATAAATATCAACATGTCAAATATATCTTTTAAACAATACTTGATCAGGGGACACTGCTGAATGATTACTATATTATTGGGATGTGTTAAATGTGGGACTAGTACAAAAATGGCTAGTTTTGTGTTTTTTGCTAAAGTGACTGCAGAGCTAAAAAGACTCATAAATGACTCAAAAAGAGTCATTTATACAGAAAACATTTCAGTCTACATGCTGCCGTTGATATTGATATATTGGCAAAAATTGCTCTACAACGCCACCATCAAGCCAATTAGGGTCAATGTATTTGCCTGAGTAGTGGGTGCAAAACTACACAAATGGACCCTATTTGGTGTCTGGAGGACTTATGCTTTTTGTTTTACAATCTGAATGGTAGGGTGAAAAAACACTATCTGTATTTTTAACCCTATAAGTTTTCATTAAGTTCTTAGATTCTCTGTAATTATTAAACTATTATGCCTTACAAGGCTCTCAAGAAACAAACTATATATTGCTACAGGTTGTTTTTGATATTATGCAACACGTAACAGCTTTCGATTACAAAAATAAAACAACAAAAAACTTCAGACTATCTAAAATAGCTTTTGAGATACAATCTTCACACTGCAGGCTGTCTTTTGCTTTTTTTGATTAAATCCTCTCAGGTGGGATTTAAACCTAGCACTGTCACATTGGCAGCGATGTGTTTACAAGCAGCCTATGGTGGCATTGTACTTTTTCAGGAAAGGTATTGTTAAAGAGCAAAAAGGAACCCAGCACGATTTTACGAACTACTTACCTTTCAACTTTCAATTGTAATTGATGAGTAAAATAACAGAAAATTTATTCAAAATACACACCCAGATTGTGTGATTCAGTTCTAATTAATCACTGATGAATAGCACCACCTCATGGTCAATTAAGGTCAAGCCCTTTAAGTCAGAATACACCAGATCACACCAATTTGATCAACTTATGTGTCTGCTTAAGTCATTAAATATTTGAAAATCAGTGCCTTACAAAGCTTAAGACAGTGCCTTATGAAGCTTAAGACACAAACATTTGCAGGGATATGTGTTCATGGTGAGACAGAAGTGGCCCATGGCAGCACCGCTTTTTTATTTATTGTTAGAGAACAATAAGGACCCATGCACCGTTTCATGAACTACTGCAAACTTGCAAATGATTAAGCGTTATAGGGGCCTAAGAGAATCAATATGACTAAAATGATTGTTTTGTACACTACTTTCAAATTGTCAGAATCTGAACAATTTATACATTTATAGCCCCTTGAGTAAGGCCAACGGGATTGATTCATATCTTGCAGACACTTTCTGCCTTAAAGTCAAGACACACTCCACAGATTGTCAGGCTTGAAATACTTTTGAAAATTGGAAAAAAAAACTTTAAAGAAATCATTTTAAAAGACTTGTATTTGATAATGTCAGTCTCACTGTAATGCATGATTTACTTTTGCTAAGATAAAATGTAAGAGATGTATACTTGTTTTCTTGAACAGCACCACCTCATGGCAAATTACAGTCAAACTTGGTGGGCTATTAGAGTCTGGATGACTAATGGTTTTTGCTCATAATAATGAGAACTGTTTGGATTTTTCTTATTTCATATTATTATTATTATTATTATTATTATTAATAAATTATAATAACATAATATGATAAGAGATACAGTCATGCCCGAAAGTATTCATACCCCTGTCAAAGTTTGACTTAAATTTACTTTTATTTAACCAGAAATTATATTTTTGCCTGGAAATGACACAGGCATCTCCCAGGAGATAACACGATGATGTACAAGAGGCATCATTGTGGGAAAAAATATTTCTCAGCTTTTATACACATTTGAACAAAAAGTGGCATGTCCAAAATTATTCATACCCTTCTCAATAATTAATAGAAAAGCCTTTATTGGCTATTACAGCAATCAAACGCTTCCTGTAATTGCTGACCAGCTTTTTGCATGTCTCCACTGGTATTTTTGCCCATTCATCTTTAGTGATGAGCTCCAACTCTTTGAGGTTCGAGGGTCTCCTTGCCATCACCCTGATCTTAAGCTCCCTCCACAGATTCTCAATTGGATTCAAGTCAGGACTCTGGCTGGGCCACTGCAAAACATTAATGTTTTTGTCTGCTAACCATTTCTTCACCACTTTGGCTGTGTGTTTTGGGTCGTTGTCGTGCTGAAATGTCCACCGGTTCCCAAGGCCAAGTTTCTCTGCAGACTGCCTGATGTTGTTGTTGAGAATCTTGATGTATTGCTCTTTTTTCATGGTGCCATTTACTGCGATCAAGTTCCCTGGTCCATTGGCTGAAAAACACCCCCAAAACATTAGGTTCCCACCACCATGTTTGACAGTGGGGATGGTGTTCTTAGGGTTGAAGGCTTCTCCTTTTTCACGCCAAATGGTGCACACATCATTGTGGCCAAACAATTCAATTTTTGTTTCATCTGACCATAAAACAGAACACCAGAAGTCTTCTTCTTTGTCCAGATGAGCATTTGCAAAGGTCAAGCAGGCTTTTGTGTGCCTTTTCTGGAGAAGTGGTGTCCTCCTTGGCCTGCGTCCGTGGAACCCAGCAGTGTGCAGTGTCCGTTGAACTGTCTGCCTTGAGATGTCGCCACCAGCAGAGTCCAGATTCACCAGGATGGCCTTGGTGGTGATCCTTGGATTTTTCTTCACCTCTCTCACTATTCTCCTGGCCAGCACAGGTGTCACTTTTGGCTTCCGACCACATCTTCTGAGATTTTCCACAGTGCGGAACTTCTTGTATTTTTTAATAATACTTTGCACTGTAGCCACTGGAACTTGAAAACATTTTGATATGGCTTTATAGCCCTTTCCTGACTTGTGAGCGGCCACAATGCACAGCCGCAGGTCCTTAGTGAGCTCCTTTGTCTTAGCCATGACTGTCCACAAACCAACTGCAGAGAGCTGCTGTTTTTCTCCTGTTGAGTTGATTAAAACAGCTGTTCCCAATGAATCAGGGTAATTAGGATGCTTTAAAACAGCTTGGACTATTTGGAATGGTATAGAACTTTGGATTTTCCCATATACTGTGACAGTTTTCAAAGGGTATGAATAATTTTGGACATGCCACTTTTTGTTCAAATGTGTATAAAAGCTGAGAAATACTTTTTCCCACAATAATGCCTCTTGTACATCATCGTGTTATCTCCTGGGAGATGCCTGTGTCGTTTCAAGGCAAAAATATAACTTCTGGTTAAATAAAAGTAAATTTAAGTCAAACTTTGCCAGGGGTATGAATACTTTCGGGCATGACTGTAAGTAATAATAGTAAGAAAATTCCAAACAATTTCAATAGGGTTCCAGTGCATGCTTGGACCCCCTTGGTGCTTGGATCCCTAATAATGAGAAGGGGAAAAAAAGGAGGAAAACCCTAACCAAAAATACGGTTTCTGCACCCCTGGTGCAAGGACATGTATTATTTTTGCACTTGCTCTATGACCACAAAGTGTTTTTACTCTTACTCTTCATTTATACTTGTACTTGTTGTGAATCATCTAATTTAGGTTCTGAAGATCTAAATGATTAAAAAAGAAATGTCAGGGGATATTTTCTCTTACTAGGACATCCTTGCTGCTGATGAATAATAAGAAGCTTTTTTTTCTTAGGTAGTTTGCAAACTTGTAGGAATATTTAATTAACTATTTTTCATTTTTATATGCACTGCAACACAAACATCTGTGCTCAAGAGGTTCTATATGCTCTGAATTCAAAATAATTAATAAAATACATAATATGCACTGAAACAATGGATACTCACAGAAGCATTGGACCACTGGTGATTTCTGCAAAGGTGTTCTCATCGAGTCTTGTGAGTTGTTTGTTTCTGTGGAGGTATCTACAAAGGAATGGCAAGCAATGTTACAGTTTTTATATTATTTTTTTCACTAGACCTGGAGCTTTCAGTACAATTATACGTGGGTTTGAACTTTTTCAGCTTTATTTTATATTTAAAACGTATCTTATAATCTCTAAATCTAACATACGTGTGGTAGAGGAGTAAATATTGTTCTGTACTTGGATCAGTCTTGCACTTAATAAAAAAGGAAATAAAGTGAGCTGTCCAAATGTATTCTTTGAAGCTATAAAAGGTTATTGTAGTTGGAAGGCAGCAGTTATTTCATACCCGGAGTTGAGGGCCCCATAATCAGAGGGAAAAAAGAGCAGCAAAAAGACCAAAAAACAAACAAACAAAACCTTACACAGCATCTAGTTTTGTTCCATTGAAGGCATGGTGTTGAACTTTAGTAAATCCATTACTGTATAACATCCTGTTAGATAAAAAATAGACAATATAAACAAACATTAACTTACAATATTAATTAAACTTGTGAGCATTTATTTAATTATTTCAATGCTAAAGATATTCATATATATAAATTCATAAATGTTTACATTGTAGTCACCATTGTGCACTCAATCAAGTAAAAAAACAAAACTTACTGCACATTTATAAAATACTGTATAAATATATAGTTTAAATATAGATTTCTATTAATATATAGTATATAATATAATGGTTTACACATATACTCATTGTATTATAATTACTGCATTATAAAAAACACTGTTCCTTTTTTAAAAAACATATTCAAACAATATCAATCATTTTAAAGAAATAAAAGCACTGAAAATAATTGCCATTCTGAAAAAAATAGAAAAAGAGAAAATGAAAAAAGTGAAAAACTAAATAGGGAAAAAACACTGTACTTACAGTGATAGTACAGCATTGGAAATGCCTTGGAATGCATTGGAAGGAATTTCAGTGATGTAAAGATTATCAGCAATTTCTCTTTAAAAAGAACAGAAATGCGTTGAAAGAATAGAAAATTATTTGAAATATATTGGTATTTTTTTGTAAGCAGCTCATTTCATATATTAATATAAATATATATATCATATATAATAACACTCATGACACTAGGGTCATGAATCATTCATCATTTTTATAGAAACTTTTTAAGGAAGCTTACAGCATAAATAGTGGATAATCAGAATGGATCCTGGTCAGGTCCGGAAACATGGTAAGGCCAGTGTTGAACAAACCTCTGCAAAAATAACAGCCAGGTGTTTAAAGGTGAGCCAGAAGGGTAACATTATTTTTTTTTTTGTCCTTAATCTTCGTGGGACCAGAAGAAAACAAATCATTAGCCACCAAGTGGCTAACAGCAAGCATAATTTACTTGCTTTAACAACAAGAAATACTGAAGTCACATATATATATATATATATATATATATATATATATATATATATATTATTATATAGACAACATGCTGTTGATAAAGTAGTCAGCTTAGGACATTAAGCCAGTGAGAGGTCTACACCACCACAACTATACATGACCTCTGACTGACTTAATATCCTAAGCTGACTACCAACTGCTATTGTACAAACTGATATTGTACACAAACCTCAAAAGGAGTGTTAGCTAATATTTTTGGCTTAGATTTTGAAATGTGCTAGCTTAATTATTAACTACAAATATGGTGTTTTTTAAATAAAGAAAGTAATATAACAAAGTAAAGTAACACCTCAATTTCATCTTATTTATTCAGATGTTTTAAGTATACAGTGCCTATAAAATGTATTTACTCCCTTGGATGTTTTCCTGTTTTATTGCTTTTATCAATTTTTGTCTTGTTTGAAAAGCTTTAAATTCTTTAATTTCAAGGTGAAAACATTTCCCTAAAGTAATGTCTATTAAATAAAAGTAAAATAATTGATTGCATAATTATTCACCCCCTTCAAGTCAGTATTTAGTAGAATTATTTTTTTGTAGCTTTTTTTGTTCACAATCACAGCATTGTGTGGCACAGTCTGTGTGGATAGGTCTCAATCAGGGATACACATCTGGACATTACATTTTACTCCATTCCTCTTTGTAAAACTGCTTAAGCTTAGTTGTTTGATGTTTGGGTGTGAACAGCCATTTTCAAGTCCAACCATCGGACTGAGGTTTGGGGTTTGACTCAGACACTCCAGAACATTACTCTTTTTATTTTTAAACCATTTCTGTGTAACTTTTGCTGTAAACTGGTCACTGTCTTACTGGAATAGGGGACATAGTACAGGACAATTAATTTACTTGATTTACACCATACCAAAACAGGAACTGGATACATCTTGGTGATGCTTGGTTTGTTTAGCCTCAAATTATGTAAGGTTACTAACGGCCTAGTCATGATTACATAAATGTGGTTATAGAGAGTCCTAAGATCTATGAAACCTATATATAGTAATGTTCACTTAAGACTAAAATAGGCTTTAAATTAGTCTTTAGGTTTGGCCGAAGGTAAATGTGATTGGCATCATGTTTTCCGAGATGTGGGCCAGAGGCATTTGTAACAGTATGGGAGCATTCCTGAGACAGAAGCCACATTATTGGAGTTAGATAGAGAGAAGGGGGTAGCTGCTCATTAGGGGACTAGGGCTGCAGGAATGTGATTCATCGTACAAGACAAAAATCACTTGCCTTTATCTTACTCCGCTTAACAAGAGACATGTTTTCCATTTTGGTTGGAATGTGCAACTTACCATATTCAAAAACTCCACAGGTGACTTCACAGGTGTACTTGTCCTAAGATGTATTTTCAGTTTATGGCTATATTGGAATTGTTGAGTTTTTCATATTTTCACATACTCTTTAGAACTCTTCCTAGAATTTTAATCTGATTTTCTTAAAATTGGGTTGGGATAAACCCCAGACACTTGTGGTGATAAATTGAGAAGCATTAGTTGCATTAACCTGACATACATAAATCATCGGAACCTCAAGAACCTGAACTTTCTATTTTTAATAATTATCTAAAAAATATTTCAAGAGAAAGTTGACAGCCTTAGAATGCCAATCACCACGAAACATAATGTGTATCTCCAGGTATGGACTCTCTATTACCAGTTGAAGCATGGCATGTATTGACCACTGGGGGTGCTGCTCACATTTTTAAACACTTAAATAAGAATTTTCTTTTAGGTGATAAACATATTGTTGGCAGGACCTGTGCTTTGGTCTGTAAACATGTTTTGAAACATGGTGTGATTTATGGTGTGAAACAGGTCTTAATCCATAATTTTATGTTTAACACGTTTGGCTAAACCGATGGTTTTCCTGCATCTAATTCTCTGCAATTCCCAGCTACAAAATTACTGGGGATTTAAAGTACCAGAGTTCTTTTGTTTGTTCTCATAGCGTTTTGCACTCTCTACGCTCTAGTTTTCTCGCAAAGAGAAACTGAGAGAAGGGGGGTGGTGAGACTGCACCAACAGGAGGGTGTTTATGGGAATTTTTAACCATTCTTCCAGAAGCTCATTTGTGAGGTCAGACACTGATGTTGGACAAGAAGGACTGGCACGCAGTCTCCGCTCTAATTATTCCCAAAGGTGTTCTATCGGGTTGAGGTCAGGACTCTGTGCAGAGCCAGTCAAGTTCTTCTATACCAAACTTGCTCATCCAGGTCCACAAAGCATTGTGTACTGGTGACATCCCACAGCGCAGTCATGTTGGAACAGGAAGGGTTTCCCAACTTTCCTGGAACAGGAAGGGTATTGTTGGAACAGGCCCCTTCCTATTCCAACAAGACAACTTGCATGAAATTGACCAAAATCTCTTGGTATGCTATCATGATGCATGGCATATCTGAAACATTAAGAACTAAGAGGCCAAACCCAACTCCTAAAAACAACCCCACACCACAATTCCCCCTCCACCAAACTTTACACTTGGCACAATGCAGTCAGACAAACCCAGACTCGTCCAACGGATTGCCAGATGGACAAGCATGATTCGTCACTCCAGAGAACACATCTCCACTGCTCCAAAGTTAAGTGGTGGTGTGCTTTACACCACTGCATCCGATGCTTTGCATTTCGCTTGGATACAGCTGCTCGGCCATTGAAACCCATTCCATGAAGCTCTCTGTGCACTGTTCTTAAGCTAATCTGTGCCACATCAATGGTCTGTAGCGATTGATTCTGTAGAAAGTAGGCCAACTCTGCACACAATGCGCCTCAACATCCACGACCCCACTGTCATTTTACGTGGCCTACCACTTTGTTGTATTTTATTTACTAGTTAGTCAGTGATCACTTTTCAGTTTAATGCAATGAGCACATGTATTCTAGCAAGTTTCAAAGCTTCTGGCTATAGTTTATATATGCATCTGCTAGCAAACATGTTAGCCCAATGAAACCCCCCCATATCAGCTTGGAAGTAAGCTGGTAACTTGATTGTTGATCGCTATGTATAACCTGTTCTACATCTAATGAAATGTGAATACCTAATCACATAGCTTAGCTGTAGCCAAGTATCCATTAGCAGCTAATGCCAATGCCAAATTATCAGGTGTGGGCCTATAGGTAGCATATATTAAATAGTAGAAGCAAGTCAAGTCATCCTGCTTTGATTAGTTAAAAAACTGTTGGATCATATTGAACGTGCATAATGCTGGATGGTAATCTTATCACATACTGAAAGAACCCCAGATTACTTTATTTTCTTTAGGTACATTTTAACAAATCTAAAAGCTTGTATACTGTAGTCTGTGCTTTTGGGCTTAAGGAAGGTATGGTTTCTGAGTACACCTGTAAGGATTCTATTTATTACACATTGCACAATTGGCACACTACCGGCAATTATTTATTATTCTCTGTCTGTACTGCGTTGTGTTGTCTGTCCGCATTTGTTGTTTTTGTGTTGCACTTGTGTTTTTTATGCACTGTCTATGTTGCACCATGGTCCTGGAGGAACATTGTTTCATTTCACTGTGTACTCTGTATGTAGTTGAAATGACAATAAAACCCACTTGACTTGACTTGACTTGACTTGAGATTGGACAAACCTAAGAAGAAATAAGGTAAATGCTTAAAAAGAAAATGAATATTACTTTAAACAGTAAATTTATTCATGTTATTAATGAATTCATCAGATGTTTAAATAAATATGATTGTGTAATTCAGCTAGGCAAAGACATAACTTAAGGCATAAATTTGTGTCCACGGGCTGTTTCTGTAACGTCTTATTTCTGCCCCTCCCCTTTACCCCTCCCTATACTTCTGCCTGAAGTCCTGAAGTCTCAGATTTAGCCTAGTAAATTAAGTAAGTATGTGCATGCACTCACCAATCAGTGCATGTGCTGTGCATTCATTGTCTTACTGCACAATGCAGCCACCTAAGCATGTCCACAATCACCATGCAAAAATGTAACTTCAGAATATAAATGTTAAGTGCTATGTTAAATAGTAACAATTTATTCTTATTTAGTTATGTTGAATTTAACCCATAAGCCCCTGCTGAAATTCACTAGCATATTTTGCTTATATGTTTTGTTTTTCTTTTAGACTACTTAAACCAGGTAAAGGCTTTTCTGCTGGGCATCTGTTATCTTTTTTATTCTTTGGGTGTGTTTGGTTGAGTTGGTTACACCCCTGCCTTCCATGTACGGCAGGATCTTTAAGATTTTAAATTACATACACTGTTTTCTATTATATTGTTAATGTTTTTCTTATTGCACCATTTTTCCACATGGGAAAGATAACCCGATTTCCCGAAAGGAAATGAAAAAAAATTGATAGCAAGCTGCAAGGTCAGTAGTTACAGTAGGTTTTTTTGCAAGTATCACAGCTTGTTAATGTCTGTCACTCATTCTTCCTTCCAAAAGGATTCAAGTTTAGTACGATTTTTGTGCCACTGTGATTTAATTTAGTGTAACTGCAGGTAACACTTCTTACAATGAGAAGTCTTGCTGGAAAAACAGTAGTTTAGACAATTTTAATCTCACCCTATTACACGTGTAATTGTGTAAGGTTTAATATACTATTAACTATTGAAATTACATTAATGAAAACGAGTTTCTAAACATGTATAGTTACATATCAGTATTACTATAATTTATATATAATCAAAATAATCAGAGACTTTTTGTGTAATGTGTAACTTATTAGAGTTATTAGAGACTTCAATATTAGCAAGTGAATAAGGTCCTATCCACAAATATACAGATATTTGCAAGCATTTTTGTGGTTAATAACTGAAGGTGCATTTATAGGTGCATGAACAAAATATTATTTTAATTATATTTTATTCTTTTTCTGAAGAACCTAAAATCTAAACAGATTTTTTTTGTGCAAACAGTATATCATTAATATCACATTAGGGGGCAATATGGCATAAATGTAATATATTACAATTTATGATGACTAATCACATTATATGTGACAAAACATGCAGTTTTCATCAGGAAGTTATGATGTTCCCACTCATTTAATTAGTGATTTACTCTACAATATTATTGTAATGTAATTTATCACATAAATGTAAATATCACCACACTGATCAGTCCTATAAGTAAAAACATGTAGACTTAACTATATCGAACACTACATATTGTGGATATTGTCAGTCTGCATGTTTTATTAGTATAAAACCTGCAGACTGACAATATCCACAATGAGTATGTTGTGAGGGAAATTTAACAGATTTTGTCATATAGCCCACCTTGTTGCATGTGATATAAAACCCTTCAACTTGTTGCATTCTTGCATTCTTGTTGCATTTGTTGAATACAAATGTTTTACAGTTACATAAAATTTTATTCATGATTAAAGTGGCATGGCTACCTTTGCTTCAATAGTGGGAAATCATGTTTTTCAAATAGAAATAAAAATGTAAAGATGATGAATAGTTTTCTTACAAGTACTTTAAATTTGGGAGATCCTTGAAAGCCTCATGATCGATGACTGTCAGACGTCTGGTGTTTCTTACTTCTCTACAAAAAACAAACTCAGAATAATCATTAAATAGAAAAACATAAGGGTAAAGAGAAGTATGACTTACAAAACTGCTAAACTGTTGACTGCTAATATTTCCACTCAAGCAAATCATTAAACATTTACAATTATGGCATTTGGATGATTCTCTTATCCAGAGCAACATTTGAGTCATATTACATATTACTGGTATGTGACAGTAGCATTAGGAATCCTGCCCAAAGATGCAAAGATAGTGTGCCATAGTATGCCAGGCAAGTGAATACTGGTCTGCCAAGGGGAGCGTGGGGCATAAAAAACATCATTGTAATGAGTTCACCCAGCAGAGGATATGAACACAGGTTGGTTTGGTTGAAATATTGACACTCAACTGGGTGAGCTACTATGCCACCTTGTATTGGTTGGGCCCATGTGTTAAACAGTTAGCAAACGTGGGATTTTTCCCAGGTTAACATGCTGCTGCATAACCAACACAGCAGCTATAAGATGATTTCTCTTATTGCATCTTATTGCAGTAAAAGTAGAGGGTTGGGTTTTTGTGCTCCCCTCTCACTACTGCTCCTCACGCATAGGGGACTTTCTGGGCTGCAGGAATGTGAAGTTGGGGGATATGCCATTTGTCAAATTTGGTCCCAGTTGGAAAAGGTATGCCAGTATAACTGTAAGAGTTATTATTGGCATGTTGTTGATTCCCTGTGTTAAAATTTCAAGAGTTTTTTGATAATTTTTTACCTGGACTCTTCATAAGTTGCTCTAAGACATAAGATTTTCAGATATAAATTGGAAAATAGATTGAAATGTGTCTTTTCCAATCAATGTACATTTCTGGAAAAAAGGTCATTATTAGTAAATTACTTGCATTTTTGTCAAGTTCACTATGGTGTTATGTGAGCGGTCTGAGACATGAATTTGTTTCAGTGTTTTAAAATGTGAGCAATGGCAGTGGCTAATACCTGGCATGGTGGAAATATTAGTAGAGATTATATCATGTATCATATATCATGTTTCTTGGTGACTGGCCAATTCTAAAGCTCTAAAGTATCTGATTGTTTTTTTTTAATATGATGTCAGGCTCATAGGTTCTAATTCAGTACATAGCACATAAAACCAACATACACATTTTCCTGATAGTTTTTTTGTTTGTTATAGCGCCACCTAGCAATGCAGTTCCACCTCTTTCCAACTTTCCAACCAAACGTTTACAACCCCCCCTATGGTACATGCCTGTGAAGTTTCAGAACAAAGCACGTTGGAGTTGGAGCTGTATATGCATGATAGTTGCAATATAAGCTCCACTGTATGAACACAATGTGTACATTCTTGCTCACCACAGCATACATGTATCAATATGATGATGTGTATGATTTGAATCTTACTATCATCTACTCTGCCCATGTCTGTGTTGTGTATTCTGATCTTGTGTATTTGTCTGTGTGTGTTTGTGTGTATAAGTGTATAGGGTTGCTAGGACAGCTAAGATTCATTGCTTAAATTAACATGTGAGATTGTGTGCACATGTTTGATAAATAGATATACTGGACATGCCATATATATGTATTTTGAAATTTGGGCTGGAGTTCTGGGGGGCTTCGAGCGGATGGGACCCGAAGCCAGACCCCAAAAGTTCTAGTTTACAGTTGCTTTAGCCTGTGGTCACTGAGAATTGCCGATTTATTAAGAATGACCTGAGAAATTATTAGGAGGGTAACTGCTAAGAAGCCACCAGAGCTGAGTGTCTAAGTAGTGCAATAGAATGTCTGAAGTGACAGGGTATTGTTGGGGTTTAAGATGAGGCTCTGACTTTGAATTCTTTGAGAAGCAAACCTGGTGGTTGGAGGAAGAATGAAGTAAGCTGGTTATGAATTTGTGAAATTGATGGCATCTAAGTACTCTTTTAAGGTAGGAATCGGTGAGCTGGATGATGTGATGAAGGCTGTAGTTATATAGAGGTTGTTTGAGGCAATGTTCAGACAGAGTTCAGGAAGGTTTTCCAGCCAGTCCAGTAGGTTGGCAGCGTTTGCATGGGAATAGCAGAGTGGATGGTATCCTGTGCTTGGAGGTCCTATCTGTGGATTAGGTAGAGTATGGCATTGGAAAATGGAGGCACTGACATGGGCCAATGGTCTGCTTTAGGGCGCTAAGGATCTGAATCTCTGATATTAAAATGAAAGTGAATTAGTAATAGCATTTGATCAGCCTAAGACATAAACGTCTCTAAGAATGTATGGTGTAGTATTGAATGACAGTTGAGAACAGATGAAGGGTGTGAGCGATAGCGTTCTAGATCGGCCTTTATCGATTTATATGAATGGCAGCAGAGTTATCTAGGTGTATTAGCATTGCTTTCCCGTCTACTCGTGCCCATAAGAAACAAGTGGTGACAACAGGATATGGCTCCCAGAGGGCTGAAGTAGTGTCAGGAGAGGTGAACAACTGTGCAGGCCAGGCAGAGGTGAACCAGTGGTCACTGTAGTAACAGTCAAAGCCGGTAGAAGGGGCAGTGTGAGCCAAGAGCTGGACATGCGGGGGTTACGGATGAAGGGCCCATGGTCTTTTCCCTGGAGAGGGGAATCATAAGGTGACATAAAGGTGCAGGAAAGCTGTGAGGGGGCACAGAAGGGGGTGTTGATGGCCAGAAAACCACCAAGAAGGTGGAGAATAAAGGAGGCTTTTATACAGTGAACAGAAACCAACAGAGGGCCTTAGTTTCGAAAATCTTGGATTACTTGTGACCGAAGGTGAGGGAAGAGGGAGAGGGAAGGACGATTGAGGGAGAGAGAAGGACGACTAAGGTAGAGAAGTTGAAGGAGCGAGGAGAACAGCACCAGCAGAAGGAGCAATAAAGAGAGAAGAAAAGAGACGAAAGAAGACAGAAGAGACAGGGACAGACTTAGGCTGCACTGATCCAGAAGCAACAGCAGAGGGCAGTGAAACCACATCTGGAGGGGGCCTAGCAGATTCGGTGAAGTCATCCCAGCAGGAGCGTGCTGGAGGTGTGACATCATCGGGAAGCGCCACAGAGGCTGCACGAGCGAGTTGTTTACCACCTAAGGAGGCCAGATGCAGAAATGAGTGAAGGAGACACTGCAGTCCCGGAGAACCGCCCAGAGCTTGATGACAGTCAATGACGGGAAGAGCCAGATGATGCTGCACTATCAGGAGTGGCCGAGACGGAAACAACCAACCTGAGCCGGAGCAGAACGAGGAGGGGCAGGAGAAAGAAGGCGCTGGTTGATCGAGAAGAACTCGGCATCCAAGGCAGTAATGTTGAGGTCCATAGCAGCAAGAGTGAAGGAGGGCAAAACGCAGAGAAGGCGGGCACAGCATCGTCAGTGCAAGTTTTCGTCATGAGAATGAGAAGGGAGAGGAATGGTTGTATTGTGCGTAGTAATGGAGGGGAGGAGTTTGGCCGTGGTCCTTCTCCCAAACTTTCAGTTACACACGTGGTCAAAATTGTTGGTAGCCCTCGGTTAATGAAAGAAAAAACAATGGTCACAGAAATAACTTGAATCTGACAAAAGTAATAATAAATAAAAATGCTATGAAAATTAATAAAATGAAAGTCAGACATTGCTTTTTAACCATGCTTCAACAGAATTATTTAAAAAAATAAACTCATGAAACGATGGACAGAAACGATGGTGCCCTTGACTTAATATTTTGTTGCACAACCTTTTGAGGCAATCACTCAATCAGGCATCAAACGATTCCTGTAACTGTCAATGAGACTCTTCTCAGCAGGTATTTTGGCCCACTCCTCATGAGCAAACTGTTCCAGTTGTCTCAGGTTTGAAGGGTGCCTTTTCCAGGCGTCATGTTTCAGCTCCTTCCAAAGATGCTCAATAGGATTTAGATCAGGGCTCATAGAAGGCCACTTCAGAATAGTCCAAGGTTTCCCACTTAGCCATTCTTGGGTGTTTTTAGCTGTGTGTTTTGGGTCCTTATCCTGTTGCAAGACCCATGACCTGCGACTGAGACCAAGCTTTCTGACACTGTGCAGCACATTTCTCTCTAGAATTCCTTGACAGTCTTGAGATTTCATTGTACCCTGCACAGGTTCAAGACCTGTGCCAGATGCAGCAAAGCAGGCCCAGAACATAACAGAGCCTCCTCCATGTTTCACAGTAGGGATAGTGTTTTTATTTGATATGCTTCATTCTGTGAATATAGAGCTGATGTGCCTTGGCAAAAAGTTCCATTTTTGTCATCTGTCCATAGGACATTCTCCCAGAAGCTTTTTTATGATTTATTTTCAACAATGGTGTCCTTCTTGGTCGTCTCCCATGAAGTCCACTTTGGCTCAAACAACGATGGATGGTGCGATCTGACACTGATGTTCCATGAGCTTGAAGTTCACCTTTAATCTCTTTAGAAGTTTTTCTGGGCTCTTTTGTTACCATTCGTATTATCCATCTCTTTGATTTGTCATCAATTTTCCTCCTGCGGCCACATCCAGGGAGGATGGCTACAGTCCCATGGATCTTAAATTTCTGAACGATATGTGCTGTCACAGGAACATCAAGCTGCTTGGAGATGGTCTTATCCTTTACCTTTAACATGCTTGGCTATAATTTTATTTCTAACCTCCTGAGACATCTCTTTCCTTCGCTTCCTCTGGTCCATGTTCAGTGTGGTACACACCAAAGAGCACAGTGACTACCTGTAGTCCTATATATAGGCCCACCGACTGATTACAAGATTGTAGACCCCTGGGATGCTAATTAGTGGACACACCTTGATTTAACATGTCTCTTTGGTCACATTATTTTCAGGGGTACTATTTTTGTCCAGGCCTGTTTCATGAGTTTATTTTTTTAAAATAATTCTGTTGAAGCATGAGTCAAAATCAAGGTCAGATTTTCACTTGTTCATTTTCATAGAATTTATTTAAGTTATTTCTGTTGCCATTGTGGGTTTTTCTTTCATTAACCGAGGGGTACCAACAATTTTGTCCACATGTGTATTACATAACTCCATAAAGTGAAAAGATTGTGTTTTAAGTATTAAAGAAGAGAAGATACATAAATGATACATAAATGCACTTTCTTTTACAGTTTATTTATGTATGTTTTCAAACAGTAGCGCCTCCCAGTGGTGTATGTAAATCCAAGCTTGGCACACTACCACTACAAGACTCAATTAACTGGTTAATTCAAAGGCTATCAAGAATCTACTACTGGTTGGCAAATGGTGGCCATGTTTTTCATCGTTAGCAACTAAAAACTGTTTGCAAATGCAGTTTCACCGAATTTCGTCTAATGACCCTTCTAGAGGTGTATAAGTTTTGCAATATGAGCTCCACTCATATGAGCCTGAAAGCTACACAGTGTTGAAATTCCAATAGTTTTTGATAATTTTTAAAGTTCAGTTTCTTGTGTGGTCAATAATTTTTTCTATTATACAAATTATCTTAAACAAGTGGGCGGGGCAACATGATTCTTAAGGCTTTCAGGAGAAAATAGAATATTGTCACTAGGGTAGGAGACATGAAGTCCATATTCAGGCAATCGGGCTGAGCTCAAGCACCTGAGTAGCGGAAGGGAGGACTGTTGCAGTTTTAATGTCTGTGCAACTTATGCTTTGGTATGTGTAATATTTTCATTGGAGAAAGAAGAAAAACAATAGAGTTTTGTCAATAGGGCTGACGCACATTATACAATGTATTCCTGCAATTGACGAGTCACCCCAGCACTGGTGGTTGGCCATTTTTGATACCTAATACAAGGGTAAAAAACACAATAACTAAGAATACTGGCTGTAGTTAATTACAAATCTATATTTCTAATAAATTGCACTTTCTCTGTATTCCTGTCTCTGCATTTGCATTGTTCAAATTTTCCATTTGAACAATCACTATTTAACAGTAAATATGAACAAGAAAGCTGATGAATAAGAAACCAACTTCAAACTCATTAAGAAGAGGAAGAAGATAATATCCATGTTCTCCAGAAAGGAAACTTTCCTTTATATGATAATGGTTCATTGATTGACTCATTGATTGACTGAGCCTGAGTTGACTGCAGAAAATTAAGCAGTGCTAGGGCAAAAGAAACAGTGCCTTTCATAGGGATGAATTTCATAAGCAATTAATTAAACTGTCTTACAGACTACACTATTACTTCATATAACGTTACTGTTAGACCAAACAGGTTCAAAAGAATCGTATCAATAAAAAGTCAGATGTGCATGACGCTCCACATAAACATTTGATTTCTGATTATTAAAACATTTTACATTACATTTAAGGATTTTGGTAGATTTGTTTTGTAAGAAATTCCCTTTCTTTAAAAAGGCTAAAAACAATGTAACAATGAACAAAATATGTAACAGTAAAATGACTAGGCACTCAAGAATATGCTATATCCAAACAAACATGAGCAGTAGTACATTTGGGTAAGTAAAAACAATGTGCAAACTATGTACACCTTTAAACAGTGTTCATTACAAACAAGTGTATATAGATGTATAGAAGGGCTGGACAATATTGAGGGATTCAAAAATCATAATTTTCACATTTAAGACTTATGATTTATGATTCTCGATTATGATTTCATTTTTTTATTCTTGCATAACAACGAAAAAAAGGTTTAATTATTTTATTTTTTATTTAAATGGATAATGTACATGTACCAATATAGCACTTTCTTTTACATTTATTTTTTCAAGGATTTAAATGTATAACATAAACCAGTATATATAATAACATATCATTTTTCTTGACAATTACACAAGCCTATCAACGGTTTCCGGCTTGAGAGATGCCCTTTGGAAGGTTACAAGCCTGCTTCTGATGAACCCAGGGACAAACATTACCCATGTTTTAGCATGAGATTTTGTGGACAGATTAGCTGTACACTAGTCTCCCATTAAGGGCTCTTATATTTGATCCTCCTTTTTCAGAATATTCAGAGAGTGAAACAGAAAACCCAAGCATTAAGTGCTAAGTGCTAAACTGCACTGCTGAGGGCAGACTAGACACAGGGGCTAGAGAGATCACACATCTTTGATGTGTAAATTACAGTCACACTATATTGTTATCTCACTTTTATATCATTATGGTTGTGCCTTGCTTTAGCAACTATATTTTTTTCTTTTATTCCTGTCAAACGTACACTGGAACTAAGTGTAAAATCAGTGGAACTGCATTCATGGTAGCCCTGAATTTAAGGTGGAACTTCAATTAACATAGCGCTACAGTTTAATACTTAGCAGGATCAGCACACAGAATGATTTTTTAAAGGTGGAACTGCCTTTAAGGTGGAATTTATGTTGCACTGAATTTTAAGGTGGAAGTTATTTTAAGGTAGTCCTGAGTTTATACTGACACTAAAATTAATTTGGAACTGCAACACCAATGCAATCAGCCAGCAACACCAGAGAAACCACCCCAGAAGCTAGCAAGAAAGAGAGCCTAAGAGCCTGGGATGCAAACAATTATTCCTGAACCCATACAGCTGTATTATGTACATTCTGTTATATATCGCAAAAGGTGAGCATGAAATGAGCTACCTGAAGAGAGATGTGTCCCATATTTGCCATGAATAAAGAAGTTGATGCTTATTACTTGTCATAAACTTGCACTTTTCAGACATCAGTAATATAAAGGAGAGAAGGAGAGAAAGGTGACCTCACCGACTCCCTACAGGTTGCAGTTGTTGCTTGAGTGATGTTTATGAGAAATATTAAAGTGGCGGATGGACTGGTTAATGGCTCCTTTGGTAAAGTGGCTAAAATGATCACACAGACCCTTAACAGTGTTCTTGTGGTTCAGATGATTGGATAACAACTTGCCTCACTGTAAGCTGGAACTTTTGGGGTCTGGCTTCGAGTCCCATCACCATCACCACACCCCCAGAACTCTTTTGCAGACAAGGGTGGGCAAAATGGAGTTACAACTGAGGTTTGGGATAAGGACCACACCCCAACTCCTCCTCTTCATCACCATGCAATATATAGCATGTATTACTGTGTGTATTTGTTTATGACAATTTACTACTCTTATTGGTTTTGTACCAACAAAAGAACATACCAAGTAGCCAACTAAAAAAAGGACTTGTTTGAGTGAAAATTTCCCATATCAAATATCCTAATTTTGAACTGACTTAACTTCTCAAATAACTCACCTTAATACATTTGCAGATTCTCAACTTCAGACAGAGCTTACTTTTCTATGCTAGGGACAACCAACCAGGCAGATTACTAAACACCTCGAAAATACAAATTTAGGCCTTAAAGGAAAAAAGGAAGGGGAGAAGAGAATGCAAAGGTATCAGGGTTGTAGCGACATGTTATGTTAGGAAGCCTTTGACTAGCTAATCTAACACTAGTTAATGCTAGCAAATGCTAGCTTACAGGGCTTAAAAGGAGTAGACTAATTTGTTAGCTTACATAAATGGAAGCCTAAAAGCTAGCGTAACATGATTAACTTGCCAACAAGTTGGGAAACGAATGTTAGAGAATTTTAGTTTCAGCACAACCTGCTCTTCTCCCTATTCCCTGTGTGTGTGTGTGTGTGTCCGTCTGTCTGTCTCTCTCTCTCTCTCTCTTTCTTTCTCTCTTCTAATTTTAATACTTTTAAATCACCAGCAAATCTGTTCTAAAACAGTTATGGCTAGTATTACATGTATAAATGTATACAGTAAATACAGTAATGCAGGTGAGTGACATAATTTCTGACAGTGCTGAACTCTGCTCTCCCTTAAATACTAGTCATTGTCACGCCCGCGCCGCCGCGCCCGCCCCAAAGGCGGTCCCGGGACGCGGCTCACAGGTGAAAATGAACTCTATGTTAATGAATCATGTCATGTTTCGTCAAAGGAAGGACTTTTATGTTGAAAGGGACTTTTGGGTTGACACCCCTCGTCGCCATTTTGGTTTCTGGTTATGTTTGTCATGTGACTATTCTTTGTTTGGTTAATGTGTTACACCTGTGGGCTGGTGTATTTAAGTAGGGCTAGTGGCAGCTGCCGATTGCTGAGAATTACTCTTAGTACATCGCATGCACCCAGGTTATTGAGTTCACGGTAGAGACTCAGGATTTGCTGGTCTAGTCTGTAAAGTCCATCCTCGTACAGAGGACTCTTTCAACCTAGCTAGCTTAGCAGGGAAAGCTAACTAGCTAGGCAGTTCTCGTCTCAGGGTCCATTAGGGAGCTACTGCAGGTCTGCGGCGATCTCTTGCCAAGCTTCTTAGGTTCAGCGAGCTTGGGTCCAGGAGCTCCGGGAGTGAGCGACTCTCCAGCTCGTTTCAGCAGGTAGCTAGCTCTCCTCACCGTCGGACCGGATCAGTCGTCTAGGTTTGGCGGCTGACTCCTCACGCTCTCAAGTCTTGTAAGTTCAACGCGCCTGACTAGCGCTACTCTTTATGTCCTAATTCTTAGTTTCCCCAGGCTCGGCTTGGAAGTTTATGTTTCGGAGTAGCGGTATTAGCTCAGCCCCGGCAGCTAGCACAGCCCTAATGCCTCACCAGCCCCAGGTGTGTTCTTTTGTTTTGCCCAGTATTGTTTGTCACGGTTTTGTTACGTTATTCCTTATCCCTCATAATTGTTGCTGTTTTGTTTATGGTTTATTGTTGTCAAACTCCTCACTTTGGTCCATCCCCTGCGAGTGTTCTCCCGTCATTGTAAGACCGAGTGAATCATGACCGTCACATTCTAAAAGTGTTATTGAATGTATTTTTCTATTATTTCAATGAATAAAAATGACCTTTTATAATTTATCAAATATCTTACAATAATGGATCTCTTAAGATAACCATGATGGTTAATTGTAATGTGTATGGAAAACTGGAACTATACATGGGGTGTGGTGTTTTTGTATTATTATTATTGTATTTTTATTTATTTTAGCAAAAAAAATTGTATTGGTTCATGGTTCATTTGTATTATTATTAATGTTATCATTATTGTATTTGTTTTATTTGATATCAGCCACCAGCCACTTCTGTCTTCATCTGCCACTAAAAAACCTATAACAGTGTGTCATCATTATTGGCATTTAGGCCCATGACTGTTGTGTCATTAGCATATTTAATTATGACATTGGAGCTGTGCTTTGCAGTCATGGGTGTACAGGGAGTACAGGAGCAGGCTCCAATTCTTTCAAGCTTCTTTCTTGGGGGGGCTCTGGTGTTGAGGGCCTGCTGTTGTCCTGTCAAGAAGGTCATAATCCAGCTGCACAGAGAGCTGTTCAGCCCCAGATCCTGGAGCTTGATGTCAAGCCTTGAGGTAATGATGGTGCTGAATGCTCAACTGTAGTCCACAAACAACACTCACCTATGTAAGAATGCTGTTTGTGGACTAAAATATGGTCTTGAAAAGCAGATGAGGTCTCTAACCAGTCTCTCAAAGCACTTGCTTCTGATGAGGGTTAAAGCAACATTTAAGCAGGTAATGCTGGCTGTCTTTGGATCAGGGACAATGGTGGCCAATTTAAAAAAACACTGGCATGACGGAGAGAGTGAGTAACATGTTGAAGATGTCTGCAAAGACTCCAGCTAGCGGACTAGCGCATGCTTTAAGCACTCTCAGTGCTTAAACAGGTCTGGGCCAGCAGATTTGTGAGCATGCTTATGGGATCTGCGCACATCAGCTGGGGTCCCATCCACCTGCGTCAGACCAGTTGTCACCCACCAGTCCGACCACCAGGCTCCCCATCACCAATGCCAGACCAGCTGCACACCCTCCTGCAACTGCCACCTGCCTAATGACTCATTACTCTTACCATCACTGCAATGATTATACTAATATACTATATATTTTAATATTCTATATTAATACTACACCATGACTATTATAGACATATTATATAGATGACGGTGACTTTTATCAATAATTTATAAATCGTTCTGACCAGAGGAGGATGGGTCTCCCTTGTGAATCTTGATTCCTCCCAAGATTTCTTCCTCCAGCTCTGAGGAAGTTTTTCCTTGCCACTGTCGCTGTTCGCTTGCTCACTGAGGGTCTTATATTTTTCATGTCTTTTACTTATTACTGATTGTGTAAAACTGCTTTGTGACAACAAAAGCTTGTAAATGTAATGTAATTTTGTAACTTTTCAGGTATAGAATTGTTCAATATCCATGAATTTGAATTTGTGCATCTAGGTATGGACTCTCTACTAGGGGAGCTATTTAAGCCCTCCAACGCTCCAAAAACACTGAGACCAAATGTTACAAAACGTCTCAGGCATTTACAAGTATCCCTTATTCAACCTTGGAGCCACTGCAGTACCAAAGAGTGCTATAACATTCAAATGACAGTTGCTTAAAAACACTTGTCATACCAAGTTTAAATGTGTACAGCATTGCTGCCTATGCATACACTATGCGTCTAAAGGCTTCTAATAAATGAATATAGCACTTTAAGTTGGACCCATGCGCACACGACTTCTGTCCCTGTAGAGAAGTACTGCAGAATTGGAGCTTCTGGAGCAAATGCACAAGAACCTATTGACAAGATGGCAAGCATTGGGCACCCCTATTTAAGATGTGTTAAAAGTGTTAAAATATTTTTTTTATTTATTGCAGAAGCATCTCACACTAAAAATGGTAGAAAATGTAACCTTTTACTAAAGTGAATACAACAAAAAAATATCCCAGACTAAGAATTAATTATTTTTTATAAAATCACCTGTTCCACAATTATTGGCACCCCTAACAATAGATGTAATTAAAGCATGTCTGTCATTTCTACTGTAGTTCATTAAGATGATTAGATCTAGGAACCTTTAATCACTAATTCATCACTTCCTATTTCCTTGGGGTATAAATATGACATGACACAGAGGCCTATTTTTCTTATCCATCAACATGGGAAAGACAAGAAAACATGGCTACAAGAAAATTACCTACTTACCTACATTTTCCACTGAAAAAGCCCATATCTACAGTCAGAAGAATCATAAACCAGTTTAAAACAACTAAAACAGTGGCAAACAAGCCTGAATGAGGATGCAAGTTTATCTCGCCACCATGCACAGTGAGAAGGAAAAAAAATCTCCAAAGCTCACTGTTAGAGAATTGCATCAAAGAATAGCATCTTGGGCTCACAAAGTCTCCATAACAACCACGAGGTGGTTACATGCCAACAAGTTGTTTGAGAGGCATGCACGGAAAAAAGCCTTTTCTCACTTAAAAGCTCAAACGCTGCCTGGAAAAGCAGTACTGGGACTTCAACATGGACTGTGAGCTTTGATCAGATGAGACCAGGTTAGAGCTTTTTGGCAACAAACCCTCTAAGTGGGTCTTGCGTGTAACAAAAGATGAATATGCAGTCCTATATTGTCTATCAGAAGCCTAGGAACACATGAGGGGTGCCATGAGGGGTGCCAATAAATGTGGAGGATTCTGTGTATTCCAGTAAAAGGAATATTAAGGGACTTACATATGTGTGATCTTCCTCAGGTTATAAAATGAATGTTTTTCTATCCTCCTCAGAGAAACATCAACTGACAGATAGCTGAAAAAAGAGAAAGAAAATCTATTACATTTCCATTAAACAATATATTAACAGAAGTAATGTATTCTTCTACCTCAAAAATTGCTATGTTCATATTTGTTATAAACTGTCTGTGTAACTGTTGTTTCTATGTTTGCACATTTGCGTAAACAATGCAAACTGCACTGTATGTTGTCATTCATAGTAATGTGCTGCTTTATGTCGCATCTTGGTTCTGGAAAATGTCATTATGCTTCATCTTGAACACAGATGAAATGACAATGAAAGCCTCTTGATTTCAGTTGAGGCTGTGCTGTAAATATCAGCTGATTTCTAATCCTCTATTCCTTGCTATGTTTTTTTTTAAACTTCAGGATCCTCTCAGGATCGTCTTGAACCATTTTAGTTTGGTTTCAGAATAAGGCCCAGTGCCTTGGGAAAGGGTTGAGAGTTTTCAACATCCTTATTCTTGGCAATCAGTCATTTGTTCTTAAATCTATATATATTCCATCATCACATAAGAGGAAGCCCAAGAAATTAATATCTGGTTATTTAAAGTAGTGTGTTCTACATACACACATAAAGTGTGGAAGATAACATAAGCACTCTGCCATGACATGATGGTTTGAATGATCAGTCAGTGTGAAGCGATCATTTAACAAAATCAATGCCTGGAAAACCCCTCACAATATACCTAGTCAGGAACTAAGGGACTGTGCGGAGGAACTAACAGCTGTCTTCACGCATATCTTTAATATCTTGCTAAGTCAGGCCATCATCCTCACATGCTTTAAAGCCACCACCATCATCCCTATCCCAAAGAAAGCATCGCCACCCCAAGTCTTAATGACAACTGTTCAGTGGCACTCACCCCCATCTTTATGAAGTGCTTCACGTGTCTAGTCATTTAACACATCAAGTCTGTCTCCCTCTGGACCCCTTCCAGTTTGCATATCGGTCTAATCGTTGACCAGTGATGCCATTAAACATCTGTCCTCATTGTTTAACTAGCTGTTAGACTTCCTGACTGGGAGACCACAGGCAGTACGGGTCGGCAATAACACATCCAGCACCATCACACTGAGCGTGGGGGGTCCCTGAGGATGTGTGCTGAACCCCCTTCTATTCGCTCTGCTGACTCATGACTGCAACCCATTGCACAGTTCCAACATTTTCATCAGGTTTGCGGATGACACAACTGTAGTAGGTCTCATCAGCAACAATGATGAGACAAACCACAGGAACCAGGTGAACCAACTGGCCTTGTGCTGTGGACAGAACAATCTCTCTCTGAACGACAAAGGAGGTTGATGTGGACTTCAGGAAAATGCACTCCCAGCATGCTTCTCTGACCATCAACAAAAGTGCATTGGAGAGAGTGAGCAGCACCAAGTTCCTGGTAGTGCACATCTCAGAGGACCTGTCCTGGAGCAACAACTCAGCATCACTGTCACCAGAAACCCAGGAAAGCTCAACAGCACCAGCTTCCTCTGTAAGCTAAGAAGAGCCAAAGCCCCACATGATGGGGGCATCATGTGCACTTTCTACAGAGATGCTATTTAGAGCATCACTGCAGCTGGTCAGTATTCACCGCACTGTATGCACTGCATCCTGCCGCAGGACCTGTGAGTACTTCGGGAGAGCAGCTGAAAAGATTGTCAGCACCTCTTTCCCCTCCCTCCATGACATAAACATAACCAACCTCATTCGGAAAACCCAAAAACTGGTTATGCACACGTCACTATAAGCCATAAGCTCCGATTTGCACTACTGTTTATATTTGCACTGACCATATCCAGATCTATAAGCTCCGATTTGCACTACTGTTTATATTTGCACTGACCATATCCAGATCTGCTGCATATAGCACTTTACTTTTTGTGTCATTTCAGGGACCTCAGGGGCCGATACTTAAAAAAGAAAAAGGTAAAGGTGGACGTATTTGTCACTGTACAGTGAAATGTGTCCTCCGCATTTAACCCATCTGTGGTAGTGAACACACACACACACACTAGTGAACTAGGGGCAGTGAGTACACACACCCAGAGCGGTGGGCAGCCAACTCCAGAGCCCGGGAGCAGAGAGGGTAAAGGGCCTTGCTCAAGGGCCCAACAGTGGCAGCTTACAGAGCCCGGGAATCGAACCCACAACCCTGTTATCGATAGCCCGGCGCTCTATTATTCATACAAAAATGTGTATGTTTAATGTGTATTTAAATGTATAGATGTTTATTGTTGCACCATGTTTATTGTTTAACCATGTAAGTTTAATAAAGCAAACAATAAAGCTGACTTTGACTTTACATTCTCCTGTAAGATATGGCACTAAATGAGCTAATGAGGCTGAGCAGGGGAGGAATATTCACATCACATTTTAAGTTTAGTTAATCAGCTACACAGCCATTGTATGCTAACCAACAAAAGCTTCTCTCCCCTAAGGAAACTCCACAGCTAAGCTGAGCTCTGAGATTGAAAGCCTTCGGCACAACCTCAAACTAATCTTACAAAAGACAAAGCGTTTAAATCACTCTTTTTGCACAATGTTAATCCCTCTGTGTTATACTCTTGCCACACCAAGGTAAGCTTTTCATGCGTGAGATTAAAAGGGGGACAGACGGTTTGGGAAACTGTGGTGCACCCAAGCAAACCTGAAGAACACTTGAACAGTTGTTAACCTCCAGTTTTTCAGAGTCCCCTACTTAGGACATTCCTCCCCACAACGCAGAGACAGAGCAAGGAAATGGAAAGAACATCTTGTGACAGAGCTTAAAGGCATAATTTCATTCCTGCATTTAATTCCCTCATAGACCCATAAAAATTATTCTAGCTTTAATCAAAACTGCTGTATAGTTAAAGAAGCTTAAATGTTCAAGGCTCACAGTTTTCAAGTAAAAGCGGCCACTAAATGCAATAATTTAAACTGGAATGTACACTATAAGAAGACATTTAACAAGGTTTAGGAGGACATTTTGATCATTCTTCCAGAAACACATTTGTGAGGTCAGAAACTGATGTTGGACGAGAAGGCCTGGCACGCAGTCTCTAATTCATCCCGAAGATGTTCTGTTGGGTTGAGGTGCATGCCAGTCAAGGTCTTCTACACCAAACTCGCTCATCCATGTCTTTATGGACCTTACTTTGTGCACTGGTGCGCAGTCATGTTGGAACAGAAAGTTCCAGCAAAGTTGAGAGCATGAAATTGACCAAAATCTCTTGGTATGCTGAAGCATTATGAGTTCCTTCCACTGGAACTAAAGGGCCAAACACAACTTTTGAAAAACCACCCCACACCATAAACCCCGCCTCCACCAAACTTTACACTTGGCAAAATGCAGTCAGACAAGTACTGTACTCCTGGCAACCGCCAAACCCAGACAGATTTCTGTATCTTCTGATCTTTTTTTTGTAAGATGGTATACAATGGTATATGTTTAATAATGTTATAAATGTATGTTTAAATATTTTTAAATGGATCTCAAGTTCACAATATTTTGAGTTGTGTTAAATGTTATTTATGTAGCTATGAAACATTAAAATATTAAGGATAATATAAAGGACAAACTTCAAATTAAATAAAATCATTAAAGTTAAGAGAACATTAAATGTAAGTACAATGTAATTAGGTTTATAAAGTTTGGTATACAAAAAATATTTAAGTTTTGTTCACTTTGAATATTTTGGACACAAATATTTTGAGGTAATCAGTTTCCTCAATTTAGTTAATTGAATTTTTGGTTTTACGGTGTGTCACGGTCAAGTGACTCTGAGAATCAGTTAGTAGCTTGCAGCCAGACAGAGGGGGGAGGTAGAATTAACAAACCTATGTACATGTTAACAACGTGTAGCATATCAGGTCATAAGCATGTAGAAAATTTTCTTTTAGTCTTTTACTTTTCAAAGGACGATGTTTCTAAACTTATTCCAGAAAGTTTTGTATTCAGGTTCCATGTTGGCTTCACTTTACTCCACCAGGGATTGGACCAAGAGGGGTTTAAGCATGGGCTCTATCTGTGTAGTACACTGCACATGAAGCCTAGGTAGACCCATGTGAGATTGGTGGGCTGGAACAATGGAGCCCATTTGGGAAGCCCAATTTGGTTTTGATGTAAGCCCAATATTGTTGGCTGGAAAAAAAACCCTTCTAGCTCAGCTAAAATTTGCAGCTTACTACATGGACAGAAAAAACATTGCACATTGCACACAGTGGATAAAATAGTAAACCTACCCTCCAATGTAGACAAATTACAATTCTGCAAAGAAGAGTGGGCTAAAATATAAAAGACGCATTTCAAGTTATGATGATTTGTGAATTACAGTACATCACATATATGTATCTCACATTTATATATATATATATATATATATATATATATATATATTTTTTTTTTTTTTTTTTTTTTTTTTTTTACATATTTCATATATTTGAAAGAGTTCCCACACAGCCTGCCTGCCTTCCTATCTATAGAGCTCTATGTGTGAGCAGGCAGCATGTACCACCTGCCGCCAGCAGGGGGCCCGTCCAGCAAAGTAGGAAAGCTGGTGGAGTTGGAGCAAAGAACTCCAAGCCCCAGAATTCCCAGCGGTAATCAACGCTGACCAGACCCACCTGTGTGGCACGGTATAAATACACCCAGCCAAACATAGTCCCCAGTCGCACCTTTGTAGAGGGGTGAACGGTAACAGTGGGTTTAAGTTCCAAAGAGAAAAGTTGTGAACAAAAAAGAGAAAAGTTTAGGTTGTAAACAGAAAAGAGAACAGCTTTTGAGTTGTTGTCTTTAATTTGAGTAAACTTCTCAACTAATTCTAATTCTAGGCATTTTATGTATTAAATGTAATAATTTAAAGTTTTCATTGAACTTTTATTTCCATTCTATTTTTCTAATTATGTTTCTAATTTGTAAACAGTTTAAAGATACTGATGGTGAAACTGAAAACCTGTCACCAGGTGTCTTTACTATCACAACCATCTTTGAGCTGATAATGATAATTAAATTAATTACATTTTTATGTTTTCCAGAAAAAGGACCCTAGATCAAGGATTTCCTAACACTACTCTACACTAATGGCTCAAAGGTAATGGCAAAGATAATAGTAAGGAAGCTGAAAAAACACTACTCCATGATCAGGGGGAACGAATTATTAAATTACTCAGCTTTCCAGACATTAAAATGTTACTCACAGCGAAGCTGTATGTGTGAATGCAAATGTAGATACAAATCAGTTGTACTGGTCTTTACTCTTTATCTTAGTCAAACACATCTGCCTAGTGAAATAAGTATATAACACTTTTAAAACCTATAATAAACCTATAATAAATTAGTCTGTAAATGTATACAGAAGCTAGTGTCACTCGTGTTAACTCTTGATTTTTCGCAGGTTTTACTCAAACTTTTAATTTCTAACCACCTCTACTCTGCCTGTAACTGCTTTACATGCTTTTATTTTAATTTCTGTTTTTATTTGGTTTAGTTTTCATTATTTTTAATTTACTATTACTATTTTAATTTAAGTTAAAGTTTAGTTAATTACTTTTATAAGAACTGTTATTATTATAGTAATTTTAGTTAGTTTCATTTAGTATTCTTGTCTGATCTTACATTTTATTTTTTATTTATTTAGATCTATTTTTTAAATAGGTAAATTTCATTTTAAATTAAAGTTTATTTTTTTCTCTAAATTCTGGTTTTATTTAGGCTGGGGTTTTCAGTGGTTTGGAAAGCAGATTTCCACATCTGGTTCGATGGCTTTGACAGAGGTGAACATTTTCACCAGTTTTTCAGACAAACTGTATCTTTACCACCAGTCTCTTAAAACCAGTAAATAACTGGAATCTGCTGCTCTTCAGAGGGGATGTTGATTTCAGATGGGTGGTATCATTTTTTTATTTTGTTAGTTTAAAAATTACTTTAATTACTCTCCAAATGGGACAAAGAAACACAAAACAGAATAAAAAAAATAAAAGGCTTAGTGAAAAACAGGAACAGACTGTTAAAATCAATTACATGCTCCGGATATCAGAGCTGAGAATGCAATTTACCACATTTACCATTCATGAGATGAAACTGCCAACTTTTATTAAAGTATTTGCCACCTCCGAGTAGGTCACATGGCTGATTCCTATCACAGCATAAGTTAAACTTAACAAATGACTTTCAAGTTTTTCAGCACTTTTGTAAATTTCAGTCTTAACTTAATGCCTCCTATTTGAGCTCCTGGGTTGAATCCTTGGAGGTTACACAATTCCTTATGTATTCCTTACCCATTGGTATGGTGGTAGAATTTTTTACAGCACATATGTTCCTCTTCACTTGACCTAGTGGTCAAGAAGAAGGAAAGCTGGTGGGCATTGTTAATGCCGGATAGTGGATTTGATATATATGCCTGTTACTCATACTAGGCATAAACTTTTTACACATTACACATCATGATGGTTTTTGCCTTCTTTCTTAGAAATACTACCCAAATGAAAAATGTCTTTTCATATATTTGTCTGAGGAGACAAATCCATTTTGACTGAGAACATTGTTGCACACAAGTGCAATGAGTTAAGATCTTTTTTGTTTTGTTAATAAGGTTTACAGCAGGTGGCAAGGAGACTAGAAAGTAAACATTTCTGGAATTAAAGTGTGTCCAAGTTTTTTTTTTTTACATTATGTACATAAGTAATATGATTCCATTTACAAGAATACTGCTATTAAATATGGCAAGGAATCATTGTCAACAAATCTGTAAGGCAACTTGAATTGTAAATATGCCAAAGTCAAACGCACACTCTTTTACAAACCAATCAGTGTCAAGTACAGGGAGACACAGCTCACGCAAGTGATGCCGACAGGATGTAGCAAATGTATTTAGCACGCTTGCTAAACTGCAGTGTGAAATGAAAAATAACCTGACTAAATGTATACACTGTTACAGAATCATGAACCTCCATTTACACCCTAACTGTGTTTTTATTTTTGTCTGGTTTGATGCTGGTGTAACATCAACATGAAAACCATGCATAATTTATTACTGCTAACTGACTAATCCTGAGTTCTTCACGTAGTCAGGCTCTTTTTTTTTATCATGTTAACTTTTGAAAAATAAAATCTGGCAATAGTTTTGTTTTAATTATGTCCCTGGGTCCTGGGTCTGAACATGTGTATTTGGATGTGAAAATGCCCTAAGAATTTAATTATGTTTAATTTGTATGTGCTTTAAAGTAAAAACATAACTGAGTTTATATAGAATTAAATTATTTTATATTTAGCACTATTAACTAGCACTACAGAGATGTACTGGAATGGTGTCTTCCAGCTTTTCCAGTACAAAGACCTGTTGCCTTAAATTGACCTTTTGTGGTAACAAGTGGTGGGTGGAGCACCACATCTGCTTGGCCTTGCATTTAGTCCAATGATGGTTATCATTACATGCATCAACACCTCGTTGAATTGCATGTTGACAGTTTCCAGCCTTGTCTCAAAGCAGCTAATCAGTTCATTGTCCAAATACTTTTGAGCATGTTAAAATGGATTTAGTTTGTAAATAGTTGTAATTCCTAAATAGTCCATGCAATCCATTTGAATTCAAGGTAAAAATCTAATAAAGCTGAAAGTATCATATCCATTCAGGTGGTTTAAAGAGGCAAAATTACAAAAATGTGTCATTGTCTAAATATACTTATGGACTTCACTTTATCCACCTTATAATCACTGTAAACACACATTGAATGGTGTGGCAGTAAGGAGGCAGGGATTTATGGGCCAGTCCCCACAAAACCATTTCAGGATTCAAGGAGACTTTATTGTCATTGGCATCACATGGGATGAAGCGGAATTGAGATCTCAAGGTTGCCTGATAAAACACTTGGCAAGGTTCAGCCCCCCTCGCCAACCCCCCCCGGCCCCCCGCCCCCCCCGCAGACATTTTCAAATGTGGCAAAGGATAACTGTCCACTTACACTGCCTTGTTTGACTCTTATAAGTCCAAGCACAGTCTGACCCCCCCACCTTTCTTTCTGCTGACCATTTTTGAAAAGACTGATGCAGATTAGACAGCTGCCTCATTCAGCTCAATTACATCTTGTTTAAACAGTTTCTGCAATTCTGCAACATTGTCACAGCTTTCTTGAGGTCGAGTGTGTCCTCTAAGAGTAATTGTTCTTTAATGCAGAGCGGAGTCTGGAGTCTGTCTTTTCCACAAGCTGGTCCTAAAACATTTCTTCCTTCATAGCACCAAATCCACAAGTAAATGCAAGCTCACTTAGAGCTGCAATGTACTGATTAACAGAATCAGCATTGTGCTGGGTATGTTGGCAAAACCGGTAATAAATTCACTTTCGGCACAAAAAAGTTCCGAAGTTCATGTGCATGTTCCATACTGCTTATCAGCGACAGTCAGCATGAAGGAGATATGCTGGTCTTCTGCTCCCAAACAGTGTATAAGAAGCGCATGCTTCTTTGCCTCTGATTCTACCAGGGCTAGCACATAACTACCAACACTTGAATTTATGACTTAAAAGGGACTGGGGGCAACATCCTCATTGCCCTCATGACATCATGTTGTGTCTCCACTCGAATAACCAGAAGAACAATAACTAATCAACTTTAGTGTCACAGGAGATGTCTCAGCAATAGTAACAACCACTAAACCTACAATGTGGATGCTCTCTTCTCTACTTTTTACATGCTCAGCTCCCCCTAGAATTGTTCTCTGGACATCACATCACTGTCTACAGAAAAAATATTCACAATAATTACAATAATAGTTAAGGCATCTAACGTGTAATGCAGATTATTGTAAGAAAATGTAGATATATAATTAATCCACTCAGTCAGGTATCCATTCAGATGGATATATAATTGTGTTTACACAACAACGGCAAAGACAGCACCTGAAATTATCTGAGAATAGAATAGTTAATAGATGTTTTTTTAGACAGCAGAGGCAACAGAGTTAGCAAGCTAAATGGCTCATTTGCAATAGTCATTAAAAATCTCTTACCTGTTCAGCAGGTAAGAAAAAAGCCAACTTGACATCACTTTTGAATCCACTCAGGTCACGGATCTCTCCCAACTTTTAAAAGCCAAGCCAATGTTTATACTAGTTTTAACACTCTGTCATGCTCTCTTTTGACTTTCCAGTTCTTTTCAATTTATTGGGGTGAATGAACAGATGAAGACTGTGAGAACCATCATCCAATGTCCGTTTTGATATTGCAATGTTTGCAGTAGCTGTTTGCCATTCTGTTTAAATCATGTGTGTATGTAAAAAAACATGATGTAGCCAGGAAAACTCCCACAAAAACCTACTAGACTGCCTTTTTTTGTCCAATTAATATATTGGACGTTGCAGGGATGGTTGCAGATACACAGTGTTAATATTTATTACAATTTATTATATTATTATTTTATTTGATTATTATTATTATTATTATTATTATTATTATTATATTTATTACATTTTGTCCTCCACTCAGGAATGCACAACAGTATTCAAATAGTCTGCGGCATTCAAGTGCTAATTAATTTGGTATTAGCGATCCCAAAATATACCAGGATATTTCCCAAACACTGAATGCAGGGCTGATCAGTGGCAATATGACAGAGTTCAAGGCTGCGCTCTATGGTCTAAGGAGAGTGGCAAAACAGAGGAAACAGGCAAGGGCTAAGAATGATAATGGATTACAAAAGCTCATCCTCCCGACTGGTGAGATGTCATGGGCATAAGAAAAGTGTTCAAGGAAGTGTGTTTTAACCTGCTTTAGTATTTGCAAACATCTTTAATACCTCCCTCATGCTTCAAACAGTCATTATCCCTGTTCAAAAAAACTCCAGCCAGCCTGCATTAATGACTCAGTCTCTCAGTAGCCATCACATCAGTTTTGATAAAGAGCTTTAAAAAGCTGGTCATGCCTCTTCACTGCCAAAATCCATGTACCCACTATAGTTGGCATACTGCCAGAACCACTTTACAGATGATGCCATCACACATCTTCTCCACACAACACTGACTCTGACGACACTGGACACTAGGTGGGGTAATTATATGAAAATGCTGTTTGTTGACTACAGCTTAGTGTTTAATGCCTCACTATTTTCCCCTCCAAACTCACCACCAAGTTGGAAGATCTTGTACTTCATTCCTCCCTAAATCACAGGATCTCCAACTCCTTGATGGACAGACCACAAGCAGTGCAGGTAGGCAAACATGTCTCACCCTCAGTGGACTGGAGACTCGAGATCCCCAAGGTTGAGTCCTGAGTCCCCAGCTGTACACCCTGTACACTAATGGTTGTGTGGCCACTTCCAGCTCAACCACTATTGTCAAGCTTGCTGACAACGCTGAGCTCATAGTGGACTTGCAGCATGAAGCAGGAGAGGAGATATCACCCCGTCTTCATTAACAGAGCTGCAATGGAAAAAGTGGACTCTGACCCGTAGACCATAGACAGCAAGCAGTGCTAGACCAATGGCATGTAGATCTTACAAAGGAAAACGCAATGTTTTCTCTGTTGCAGTCAGGGAAGCGCCATTTGGACTCCTAACCAAAGACTATGGTTATTAAGACTGTTGACTATTTGAACTAGTTTGAATTTGAAGGAGACTGTCCACATAATGAATCTGTTGCCAGATCTTTTCACTATTTGTTTGAGGCCACTGGACTTTGTGGATCCAGTTTTACCTGCATGCTGTTCCATATACTCCCTCACCAAACAATTAATTTTTGCCTGATGATGACACACACTTGCACAATTCAATTGTGTAGCATGTAGTGTATAGACCTGTAGCAGCCTAGCAACCCAAAGTCTACTGCCTTTCTCTCTTACTGAAGATGGTTCATTTTGCTTGTGGGTTTAATGTTGGAATTCAAATAAAACATGCATCTGAAATTCCTCAAGTGTGCTTATTCATTGCCCTTTATATGAACTAGTTGTTCACTGCAACGCTAGATACCTAAAAGTGAGACTAACATTTACAGTGCATAGTAATAGACACTATGTAAGTAGTAATATGACACAATGTTTCTGCTGATGCTACAAATAAACTGAACAATATAGCACCAAAACAGCATAAACTTAAGATTAAAGATAACTTAAAATAAATATCACAGTAAGAGTATATATACAGACAATGTCATGGAAAACTAGATGGATGCAAATGCATAACAGAGTTCATCACCACGTCATCTAAATGGTTAACTGCACTACAAACATATACCAAAATCCACCACTAGCTGGAAGAAAAAGGCCACGCGTAATAGCACACCAGCTACTCCTGGAAATGTTTACCACCAGGTTTTCTCCCATTGTGGATGATGGTTCGAACTGTGGTTCTCTGGACTTACAGAGCTTTAGCAATGGTGTTGTAACCCTTTCCAGGCTGGTAGGTTTAAGTGACTCTTTCATATCTGTATTTAAATTCCTTTAGAAAGTGTCATGTGTGGCTTTTTAAGCCCTTCTAGTCTGCTTCATGTGGTCAGAGAGGTTCTATTTACACTGTGAGCAGAATTATTAGGCAAATGAGTATTTTGATCACATCATCCTTTTTATACATGTTGTCCTACTCCAAGCTCTATAGACTTGAAAGTCAACTACCAATCAAGTAAATCAGGTAATGTGCATCTCTGTAATGAGAAGGGGTGTGCAGAGGGATGCAGCAGTCTTGAAATTGCCAAACATTTGAAGCGTGATCACCGAACAATCAAGCGTTTCATGGCAAATAGCCAACAGGGTCGCAAGAAACGTGCTGAAAAAAAAAGGCACAAAATAACTGCCCATGAATTGAGGAAAATCAAGCATGAAGCTGCCAAGATGCCATTTGCCACCAGTTTTGCCATATTTCAGAGCTGCAACGTTACTGGAGAATCAAAAAGCACAAGGTGTGCGATACTCTGGGACATGGCCAAGGTAAGGAAGGCTGAAAAACGACCACCTTTGAACAAGAAACATAAGATAAAACGTCAAGACTGGGCCAAGAAATATCTTAAGACTGAATTTTTCTAAGGTTTTATGGACTGAAATGAAATGCGAGTGACTCTTGATGGGCCAGATGGATGGGCCCGAGGCTGGATCAGTAAAGGGCAGAGAGCTCCACTCCGACTCAGACGCCAGCAAGCTGGAGGTGGGGTACTGGTATGGGCTGGTAACATCAAAGATGAATTGGTGGGACCTTTTTGGGTTGAGGATGGTGTGAAGCTCAACTCTCAGACCTACTACCAGTTTCTGGAAGACACCTTCAAGCAGTGGTACAAAAAAAAGTCGGTATCGTTCAAAAAAACAAGATTTTCATGCAGGACAATGCTCCATCACATGCATCCAAATACTCCAGCGTGGCTGGCCAGTAAGGGTCTAAAAGAAGAAAAAATGATGACATGGCCCCCTTGTTCACCTGATCTGAACCCCATGGAGAACCTGTGGTCCCTCATGAAATGTGAGATCTACAGGGAGGGAAAACAGTACACCTCTCTGAACAGTGTCTTGGAGGCTGTGGTGTCTGCTGCACGCAATGTTGATCGTAAACAGATCAAGCAACTGACAGAATCTATGGATGGAAGGCTTTTGAGTGTCATCGTAAAGAAAGGTGGCTATATTGGTCACTGATTTGTTTTTGGTTTTGTTTTTGAATGTCAGAAATGTTTATTTCAAAATTTTGTGTTATATTGGTTTACCTGGTGAAAATAAACAAGTGAGATGGGTACATATTTGTTTTTTATTAAGTTGCCTAATAATTCTGCACAGTAATAGTTACCTGCACAAACAGATATCCTACCAAGATAGCCAAATCTTAAAGAAACCCACTCCAACTTCCAAAAATATTATATTTATATTTATATATTTATATTTATTTATATATATTTAGAGTCTTTTGTGTTGATTAAGAACATAGTTGTTGTTCAATAATAAAAAGAATCCTCTCAAATACAACTTGCCTAATAATTCTGCACACACTGTAAGGTATGTTTAGATTTAACACACACACACACATATTTGTATATGTATATTCAAAATATATACTATTTTTTATTTTTTATGAATGGATTGTGTGTTACATGTGATACATTTGGATAAAGGAGAGATTTTCACTGCACTGTAGAAGGTACAGATCTGAAAGAGTTCATGGACACAGGAATACAAAAAGCCCTCACATCTATGCTTCCTCATGGTGTAACAACGCTGTAACTGTCGCCAAGCACTGCTCTCCGCTGGTGGAGTTAATGATAGTCAAGTGCAGAACTTTTTATTTAGTACAGGAATTCTCCGCCATGCTGATAGCCGCCATGTACATACCACCTAGCGCTAGTGCTAATGCTAATGAGGCACTATGGGAACTGCACGGTGCCATCAGCGATCTGTAGACCAAACATCCAGACGGACTGTTCATTGTTGCCGGAGATTTAAACCATGCTAATCTCAAGTCAGTCCTCCCTAAATTCCATCAACATGTGGACTTTGCAACGAGAGGAGCGAACGCGCTGGACCTTGTTTACACAAACATCCCCAGCGCGTACCGGGCGGAGCCCCGCCCCCACCTCACGTTCTCGGACATGTGGTCCGAGAACGTGAGGTCCGAGGCTGACTCCAGCCCTGAGCCATGCCCTGAACGACTTCTATGCACGGTTTGAGGCACAAAACAACACGTTGGTGAGAAAGATCACGCCCAAGCCAGACGAGCAGGTGTTTTGCCTGACTGCAGTGGATGTGAGAAACTCTGCGCAGAGTCAACCCACGGAAAGCTGCAGGACCAGACAACATCCCCAGCAGAGTGCTCAGAGAGTGTGCAGACCAGTTGACAGATGTTCTCACGGACCTCAACGCAGCTCCACTGTCCCAACGTGCCTCAAGACCACCACCATCGCCCCCGTGTCGAAGAAGTCTGCGGTGTCCTGCCACAAATACCTACCATCCCGTTGCTCTCCCATCATCATGAATGCTTCGAGAGGCTAGTCATGAGGAACATCAAGACCCAACTGCCCTCTTCATTGGACCCCCTGCAGTTTGCATATTGTCCCAACCGCTCCACGGACAATGCCATCACCACCACCCTTCATCTCTCCCTTACCCACCTGAAGAAGAAGGACACCTATGTCAGAGTGCTGTTCATAGACTTCAGTTCAGCATTCAACACCATCGTCCCACAGAATCTCATCAGGAAGTTAAGCTTGCTGGACCTCAACACCCCTCTGCAACTGGATCCTGGACTTCCTGACGGGGAGGCCCCAGTTAGTCCGGTTCGGGGACAGCATCTCCAGCACCATCACAATGAACGCTGGGGCACCCCAGGGTAGTGTTTTGAGTCATCTGCTGTTCACCCTGCTGACTCATGACTGTGCTGCGAAACACAGTTCTAACAGCATAATAAACTTAGCAGATGATACACTGTGCTGGGTCTCATCAGCAAAGGCGACGAGTCAGCATACAGAGAGGAGGTTCAGCAGCTGACAGACTGGTGTACAGTCAACAACCTTCACTGGAATGTAGAGAAGACCAAGGAAATGGTTGTTGACTTCAGGAAAACAAGACACGACCACTCTCCGCTCAACATCAACGGCTCCTCTGTGGAGATCGTTAAGAGCACCAAGTTCCTTGGAGTCCACTTAGCGCAGAACCTCACCTGGTCCCTGAACACCAGCTCTACAGCCAAGAAAGCCCAGCAGTGTCTCTGCTTCCTCCGGAAGCTGAGAAAGGCCCATCTCCCTCCACCCATCCTCACCCTCTTCTATAGAGGGACCATAGAGAGCATCCTAAGCAGCTGCATCACTGCCTGGTTTTGGACCTGCACAGCCTCTGACCGCAAGACCCTCCAACGCATTGTGAGGACAGCTGAGAGGATCATCGGAGTCTCTCTCCCCTCAGTCATGGACATGTACACTACCCGCTGCATCCGCAAAGCAACCAGCATTGTGGATGACCCCACCCACCCTTCACACAGACTGTTCTCCTGCCATCAGGAAGAAGGTACCGCAGCATCCGGTCCAACATGACCAGACTCTGCAATAGCTTCTTCCTCCAAGCCATCAGACTTCCCAACTCAACTCAACTTCTGAACTGATGTCTTTTCTGTTACATGCAAATACACACACTCTCTCTCTCTCCAACCATTTACCCCAGATAAAATGGGAAGCATTTTTGCACAAAGCATTTGCACTAATAACCTTACTACCTCACTGGACTCAATATTTATTACACACTGCAAAATTAGCACACTACCCCAATTATTTATTATTCTCTGTCTGTACTGTGTTGTGTTGTCTGTCCGCACTTGTATTGTTTTGCACTTGTGTTTTGTATGCACTGTCTATGTTGCACCATGGTCCTGGAGGAACGTTGTTTCGTTTCACTGTATGTAGTTGAAATGACAATAAAACCCACTTGACTTGACTTGACTTGACTCATGTCTTGCCCATTTCATGAGATTGCTATAGCTAGCCCTGCCAGAGTCACTGTCTGCATTCTTCACAAAATCTATTTGTTTGCTTTTGCCTCCTATTTGGGTTGATGATGGTAAAAGATAAATGTTGACTGGGTGTCCATGCAATCCGCCCCCCAGACCAGCTCGACCATAATGGAGTTACCTGCATGTGCCACTCATCCTCCTGCTGAGTTCCAACACAACATCCTAACCCCTTCCTCACTCTATCTTTTGCATGTGCTGAGATGCCCTGCCATCCAGTCTGAAGGTGTCCATTCATCCATGTTCCACAATCAGGTCTGTCCCGCTAGTCAGCAGCAGTCTCCTAACCCTCTTTTTTCCCTTCCTTTCTGTTCTCTCTCTTTGCTTAAGCTCTGTACATTTTCTTCTCTTTTGATCTGTTTTGCATGTGCTGAGGTGCCCTGTTCCTCTTGCTGTGCCCTGATGTTCGCTCAGCCTGGCTTTCCACTGCCCTGCTGTGACGGTTCTATACATACACATACAATCAGCATGGACTTTAACATTAACACAGAGAGATAATGAAGAGCCAGAGCTAATGTAGGATCCAACATTAGCTATGGCTCTTTATTATCTCCCTGTCCAGCACCTACTCACACTCATACTTCATAACTTGTTCCTACATTGGCTATAGCCTTTTATTATCTATCTGTGTAGTTATTTGTGTAATGTTATTTATTTGTTTGCTTGTTTGTGCTGTGCTCAACCTAAGGCTGAGCCTTGGAACCAGTAGTCCCAAGGTTTCTTCCTCTTAGTATCAGGAAGTTTTTCCCTGCCACTGTCGCTACCACCTCCATTTTGGTGCTTGCTCATAAGAGGCATGGAACCAGATCTCTGTAAAATGCTTTGTGACAACATTTGTTGTGAAAGGCGCTATATAAATACATTTAGAATTTAATTGAATTGCTAAGCCAGAAAATCTCACCAGCATGCTCCACTGACAAGACTGGCTCTTATTTAAGCAATTCTTTACATATACAGTGGTATGCAAAAACTGTGCACTTTTGGGTCCAAAATGTCTGTTTTAAGAAAAACATTTTAAGAAAGATTAGTGTATTTCTTTCTGTTTTGTCTTTGTCTTTGTGTTTTTTTTATTTGCATAAAAACAGACCACCATGCAAAAGTTAAGGCACTTCAAGAGATTTAAGCACTTTTAGTAAAGTCTCAGACTTGAATTTGCTTGTTAGAGCTATTGCTTACAATCATCACTAGCTTACTCACAGCACTTAACTTTCTTACATTTTAATTTATTTTTAAAAAATTGCATACCCTGTCCTTTCCTAAAATGAAGTGTAGGACACATACTAAGTGTAAATGTGAAAATCCAAGCAGGTTAAACAGTTTTGCATAGCTATGCAGTATTTAGTGTGGTGGAAATTAAATCAATTAAGCAATATGAGGATCCAGATCAGGACAGCATTGCAGCATTAAAAAATTCTGATTTCTTAAGTCTAAGTAGCATACCCACACTCAATTGTAATTAATGCCAACAATGCAGTAAAGTGCACAGTTTCTTCACGTTCATTCAAATACAGCTTTTTTTACCCATGAACCTACACCGTTCACCCATCTGGCGCTGAAACAGCAGTGCTAGTTACTGGACTAATACTGTTAATAAAATTCAGGCTGGGGGATGTTTGGTACCTATCCTTTTGTAAAGACAATAACACTAATAGTACAGTAACTAGCACTGCTGTTTCAGCGCCAGATGGGTGAACGGTGTAGATTCATGGGTAAAAAAGCTGCATTTGAATGAACGTGAAGTGACATTACTTTTTACTGCCATTTCTATTTAATGGCAGTAAAATATTACATTGAGCTCCACCCCCTCAAGGTTCCACAGACCACACCAAATATATGCCAAACACAGACATGCATGCAACATATAATGTAATTTAGTATTTGATGCTTGATGAATGCAATTTAATCTCAACATCATAGTAAAAACTATTTTTTATAATAAAAATAATAAATTCTCACTAAGCCTGCTATTATACTATGAGAATGGGAAGACAGGACTGCTAAACCTTAATCTGCTTCTTTTGGACCTGGCACCAAGTGTATGAACTTTTAAGAAGTGTAAGTAGTTTATTAAAAGTTTTCCTGGATTGATTAAATATAGGCTAAATAAGTAGTGAAATGCAAAACTGTTTTACTATGGGATAAGCTAAATGTTTAGTTCCTCGCACTCACATACTTTACACACATTTTCATTTATGAAAGCCAGATTTAACTTTAAGATTAAGATTAAGTCCAACTGGCCAACAACGTCAATATATGTTAATGTCTGGTTGAATGTATGGTTTGACATTGGGTGAACAAAATTGTATATCTAAGTTTTCAGAGTTTTCTTTTTCCGCAAATTAATTATGCAATAATTAATTTTCCATCCAAACCTGAAAAATGTTGTGGTTGTCATTGTCAGTTTGAAGTGGATAGAGGCGCCAGTGAAACACTTTCTAAAAGGACTTTAGTGAAAACTTTAAATGTTTTAGAAAATGTTTTAAAAAAATAGGGCCTTCTACACAAGATATTATATCTTCAGTAAACAAAATACAAATATCAGCCTGTCATGCCCATATAAGGAACAGGGGATTCCGGAAGTCGACTGCGCATGCCGGCTTCCCTCGTTAAACTGACAACGAACACATGTGTCTGGGGCTTTATAAGCCAAGTCGATTCAGTCTCTCGTTGCTGTGAATTAGCTCTGTTGCAAAACTCTGTCCCAAATCGTTCTACAGTCTGCTCGAGGGGAAGTACAATGATCTTGATATTTCATGTTTGGTCTGACTACTGTTGTTCATGTTTCCTTGTTTGCCCTGTCACTTAGGTCCTGTTTTGATCCGAAGCTTTGCTTCATAGTTCTCAGTTTAAGGTTCTGTTTTGTTTTGATTTCGAAGCCTTGCTTCGTAGTTTACGTCCATGAGTTTTGCTATTTATTGTACCCCCTGTCACCGCACTCCTAGTTCATGTATTTCCTGTTATACCGTTCAGAGCCCTCCCATGTTGTCCAGCCTTGTTGTCAAGTTTTGTTTGTTATTTTCACGTTATGACCCTTAGATTGCTGTACATCTGATTAGGCTGTTCACGTTTCTTTGATTCCTTGTGTTAATCATTAAAGTCTTGCATCGTCCAACACTGCAAGTGTTTTCCCTGTGTTCTCACTGCCACGCCTGACCCGGCATGATGCCATTAGTTGTCACAAATTTAAATTATTGCAATATTATTCAATATTAGTTGTTGTTGTTCCAAGGCCATATATATATATAACTACTTAAAGTTAAAATGTAAATTGTTTTTGAACACATCAGAACTGACCAGCCTATAATTAAAAAATATATAATTAAATATTATGATCTATGATATTTATTCTGTATTTTGAAATCTTGGCATGCTTTAACATTTACTTCACCCACATTAAAGAGATGTTCACTATGTTGGCAAAGGCATCCTCAGGCACAGAGGTCAGTCTTGTTTCATAGAGATGTCTGCAAGAAAAAAAAAAGGATTCAAACTAAACATTAGAAATACATTGTAAAATATTTACACACATTTTAGCATGGAAATAGTCAAAACACAATGTATCTTATACTTCCCCTAGGCGATTCTGAGCCGCCGCCCACAGGCCCAAGGACGTCCGCCTCGTTTTCGTTCATGTGTTTGGTTCATCGTATCAGTTCATGTTCTTTTGTGTTTATGTGTTTGATTCAGTGTCTCGTTTCATGTTCATTTGGGATTGGGGAATATTTAAGGAACCTCTACACCACCATTCGATGCCGAGAATTGTATCGCTTTGGGACCATGAGGTTGGCCGAGAGGTTCCTTGTACTGTTGTTGAGGCCAGCTTTTGCTCTGTGTTCTCATTCAGGAACAGGTCACCCTGCTATCCACATTTTCAGCAAGACTTGCTCGCTCACGGTCCGGATTCTCTGGCTACCCACGTTCCAGCTGGGCGACCCTCGCTCACGGCAGCACACTGTGGTTCCAGGTTTGGTCGGCCTAGCCATTCTTTCTCAGTAGCTGGTCCCCCAGCTTTCCTCCCTTAGTCATTGTAGTGCCGTTTGAGCACAGTTTACGTTAACCCCTGTTTAGCCCAGGCTCTGACTGTAGGATTTCTTTCTTTCTTCTGGTTTGGTTTCTCCCTAGCGCTAGCCGCTTTCGCCAGCTCAGCTGTTGCTTATAACTGGGCCCAGTGGTAACATGTAGAATATAAATAATAGTGGTCCTAAAATAGAGTCTTGTGGAACCCCATATCTTACTTTTGTGTAATCTGAAAATCTTTACAAACTGAGAGCGTTCGGTTAGAGATAATAGGGCTACATACATACCCTTGATCAGACGCAAGAATGAGATTGTTTGTAATCTTGCTGTCTCATAGCTGTCTCCGTGCTATGATTGGATCTGAATCCAGAATGGAATTTCTCATACATGTCATTTTTACTCAGGTAATTACACAATACACTAGGATCAAGATTTGGTTTCTTGATTAAAGCAACCAAATGGGTTTGTGGGTACATGCCCTAAGCTAAGGAATGAGTTTAGTATTATTAAAAGAGATCTGATTATAATTGGGAGTATTTCTTTTAGTATTTTTGAGGGAACTGGGTTGAGTGGAACAGGTTGTACAATTCGCTGAGGAAATAATTTTTTCTAGATTCTGGCTGTGAAAGTGGGTAGAAGGCTTCCAGCCTTTGTTCTACAACTAAGTTATGTTCTAAAGCAGCTACACCAGGTGAAGGCCATGTTTGATTTAATAAGGAGGGTTGGATTTGTTGTTTTCTTTGTTGTTGTTGAATGTTTTCTATTTTATTATTAAAATAGTCCATAAAAACATTACTGGTTAAAGTAGCTGGAATCTGGTGTTGAGTATCTACCTGTCTTTTAGTAAGTTTAGAAATCTCAACTTACTAAATCAACTTACTAAACTTACTAAATCTAAAAGTACTCTGGGATTGCTTTTGTTTTTCTCGATCAGCGAGGCCAAATACACTGAGCGAGCTTTAATGAGTGCCTTCTATTTTGACTAAGGCTGTCCTTCCACGCAAAGTGGAACACCTCTAGTTTGGTCGTTTGCCACTTACACTTTTTTGCCTTGTAATTTTATTTTTAAGTGTGACAAAGTGACACTTTGTCAAACGTTGATCGAAAGGTATTTTCGTTTGTTAATTTAACTAGCTCCATTTGGTCTGACGGCGTGTAAGCTAAGGTCCATAGGTCTGGGAGTGTTTTAGTAAACTGTACAGCGGTTATTGCGCGCTTTAGACAGTGGTGGAGGGACAAATTAACTTCTCATAGATTAGATAATGGTCTGATATTACTGAGCTTTGAGGTACAATATTTAGATGATCAATGCCAACACCCAGGGCCAGGACTAAATCTAGGGTATGGTTACAGTAATGTGTGGGTCCAGTTACGTTTTGTTTGATGCTGACAGAATCTAAGATTGATGCAAACGCCTTTGTAAATGGATCGTCTGTTTTTCAAAATGAATATTAAAGTCTCCAACTACTATAACTTTGTCACTGCACACAAAATCGTACAACCTTTTTACATTACCAAGCTTCTTGGCCAAACTTATCACTTTTAATTCTGAAGGTTCACAATTTGCACCGTAAAATATACTTTTAGTAAGTCGTAAAAAAAGAGAGAGAAAAGTTCAACGTTTGTAGATTTTTGGTGCACGTGTATAAATGTGCTAATGTTTACTGATATTTCTGACATTTCTACATTTGACGGTCACACTTTTGTTCTGATTGTGCCCTTTCTGTTCCTTTGTTTTGGTCTCCCCATGTGCTCCTGTTTGTGTTTCTTCCTTGTTCAGTGGGCATGAGTTCAGAGACTGCTGTGTTTCCTTGAGGACAGAGACGCTAAACAGTGTAGTAAGATTTGAGGTGGGGCTCTGTGTCTTTTGGCCTTTTACTTACAGAGGGAGCTGACTACAGTAAACATAGTAGTTGTCTTTATATAATAATGCTAATGCCACACTGAACAAAATTTATGTGGTTTTCAGTGAGCTGAGATTTCAACCACGCAAATCTCAAGTCAGTGCTTCCTAAATTCCACCAGCATGTGGCCTTTCCCAGCACATACAGGGCCAAGCCCCAACCCCACTATGGCTACTTAGACCATATCTCTGTGATGCTTATTCTAAAATACCGCTCATCAGATGTGGCATGAGGAAGCAACTTCATGCAAGAACAGCAGAAAAGAACAGCTCGCAGATGTTCTCATGGACATCTTTTTGCTCATTACTGGTAAAATGTACTTATTATTACACCTTTAACATGGTACAAAGTGGGCTCTAATAGGAACTCTGCAATTAGTCAAACAAAGGACTAATTCAGACTGAGAAACTGGCAAAGCTATACAGAGAGAGGGGGAGGTACAAATTAAACAAACTACTCTTTGACACAGAACAGGCCCCATCAACCATACACCCTGCCTGTGGATTATTCACTTCAACCTCAAAACAAGTGAGAGTAAGTGTGTTAGAAAGGGCTGTAGACTTTGTCAAAAACATAATCCAACAAAGAAGGAAACTGTAGAAGCAAATAGTGGAAAATAGGTTGTTTTGAGTTACTAGTTTAACTCATCTTGTCACAAACCAGGTTGGCTCACACAAGAAATAAAATTACCATGGCATTCCTACTATGACAGTTGTCAGTGTCATTCTGAGGGAAATCTGAAAACTCATTTAAAACTGAATAATGGACAATTACAAAACTTTTTTATATAGCAATAAGAGTCTTGAAAACTTAATAATAGAACACATTTATTAATAACCATAATAATATTCACTGTCACAAAACCCAACTAACATGTGCTAAATTTTTTATGCACTGAACTGTTCACTGCAGAATTTGTTGTCCATTTAGCCAGTTATTTTTTTGCACTGTCTTTTGACAATCAGCTGAGATGCACCCTGTTGAAGCCTGTTGAAAATACACTGGTCATGGGAAATGAATTGTTCAACGTGTGAAAATAGCAAGTCCTTCACGGGCTCAAGCAGTAACAGTTAGCTGGTAGTTGGAAGCCAGAGCACTGGAGATCAGTGGCAAACTTAAGCTGCTAGCCAATAGGAGATAAACAAGGATAGCCATTTGTGTAGAGGCCAATGATATTAGCCATTGTGGTTTCATTCTGTCCTAAGAATATTGTTTCAGAAATTAGCATGCTTTATTTTATGTTTTCTAGCAGTCTAATCCAGCCTTTCCATTCTTGAGTGTTACCAGTGGCTTGCATCTTGCAGTAAACCCTCTGTATGTAGCTGTGGGTGAAGACTAGCATATTGTAGGCAACACTCTTAATCCTACTTAATCTCTTGATGGTAGACTAACCGTGTTTGACAGTGTTCTTGAATTGTCTAGATGTTGTGGAAGGAAAGAATTCTACTTTCAAATATGATTTCTTTGGTCTTCCAAGTATTTGTGTGTTGCTGAGCTAATCTCAGCACTATGTCTGTATATGATGCCATGCATATGCATCAAAGTTATGTGAAGAAGTCATAGCTGTAAATGATTCTAAGTATTTTGCTATCTGAGCATGTCAGAATTATGTGCTACGTTAACCCTTGGAAAAGTTTTTATGAATGCATTAGTCATGCTTCAGCTGTGGTTTGAGAGAGCTTGGAGTCATGCAGTGCAGACCTTTCAAGTGTACCTGTGCATTTCTTTCCACCGTCAACCACCTCAGCAGCTGAAATGGCATTTTACCACATCCATACCAATATGGATATGGTAAAATGCCACTTCAGCTGCTGAGGTGGTTGACACTGCACATTAAAATAAAACTATAAAAACAATAATAATAATAATAATAAAACTAGCTGAACAGAATAGATTGGTTTGCAATGAATAGAATAAAAACAGAAAGAGAGACCTTCAGTTACCTACAGGGAAAAGCGGCCCTATCACATGTAAAGTGACTTCCACAGTAAAACATCTCTGCCAGAGATCGGATTGGTAGTGTATTCAAATAACACAAAATGGGGCCCCTTTAAGGTCTATCTCCTCTCTATCAAACTTCCGACTAGGAAAGAATGTGGTTCTTTATACTGGCAATGTGGTGTTGTCTGACTGCTTGAATTGGAGCACTGATTGGGGCTAATATCATGTGATGGGTGCTTGATTCTAAGGGAGAGGGAGTCGGTATAACATTGACTGAAAAAGCAATCCACAGAGGAATGTTCCTGTGCTGCTAAATAAACTACAGACAAGTGAGAATATGCAATCAGGCACTAGCTCGCAGTACAGTTAAGTGGCTAGTCCTGCTTCTAATAAACAAGGTAGAAATAAAAACAGAGGAGTGCCCAAGCTACTTAAATGCTCAAGACTTTGCATTTAAATACTAGGTTATTTAATGGTCAATGTTGCATTATAAAGAATTGTAGACATAAATAAATGTCATAATGCAACCATAATGCATGCTAGGCAGAAATCACAGTGAGCCTGAGATGTGTGTTGTAAATTTCTTCTCCTTGCCCCTAAGCACAAACATGACACCACCCACTCAGCATTTCAGCTCAGCTTGCACAAATTTCCATCGTTTTCCTTAAATCCTGTACCACGCTCCACAATGTTGGATGATTTGAGTACTCATTAGACCGAAGATTCCTTTTTGAACAATGATGCCATTCTATTCACACCTTAAATTTTCTAACTACTCTTCGGTCTAATGCGTACTCAAATCATCCAACATTGTGCTGTAAACGTTCTAAAATCTTGGCGACTGTCCTAACACCAAGCAATCTGGCCGATGTATGCTGACTGCTAGTCTGTTTACAGAGTATTCAAGTAGTTCAATTGTGTTATTTAGAGCGTAAAAAAAATAAAACTTTGTTTTGAAAAAAAAAAAAGTATACTCACAGTGTCTCCGTACTGGCAGGAAACATAGGCATAGCATCTATGTCTCTACACGAAACAGAGTAGCTTCTCCATTCCGAACATTCACACCCATGTGGGCACCTATCAATGTCCCCGGTGAGAGTTCCAGTTAACAAGTTGAGTATTATAAGCACAGTGGCCAAAACTTGCATTTTGGAATGTCAGCCTTTTGTCAAGTAGGAAAAGCAGTCTGCACACGTACAGTTATATCCACGATGAAAAGGTTTGTCCTCGATTGTTCCACATAGCCTGCAAGTGGAATATGACAGCTGACCGTTCTCTTACTTCGAATTTTTGACTACGATTTTTAAAATCTTCAGTGTTTTCATCACGAGTATCCTGCGCAACAGCTATGAGCTGTCTCGGGGATACATTGCCGTGCCAGACTTTGGATCAAGTTATCCCCGCCTTGACAAAGCTTTGTGAAGAGTCACTCGTGCTCTAGAGCTGGAATGCGTTGATATGAATTATCGTACGCTATCGCGTAGAGAGAGAGAGGAGAGAGAATAAGCTTGTTTTGAGATGAATTGCGCCTCGCCTTGGCGGTCAGCGAGAGCAGCCGGTTGCTGTTGGGGGAGGAGATTGCAAGAGAGCCGTCAAGTCCATCGCAACCTTCGTAAACTACAGTAGGTCTCGCGGGGATGTTTGTGGAATTCTTGCAGCTAATTTTATTTTAAATTGAAATGATGTTCCTGTGATGGGACAATATTAAGTTTTCCTGTGTAAAATGTATCCTATAATAAGGCAATAAGTACAATAATAATTTTAATGCTCATTAATTATAAATTCGTTTTGGAATTGTTTATTTTTGTGGTTACTTTTGTAAAGTAGTCATTACAAAAATGACATTTAGTAGAAAAATAACATTTCATGAGGGTGCTGTTAGCACGCAAATAGAGTTTGATACCTTGTACTTACCTTGTGAGTTGTACTTTGCATCATTGACGTTTTTTTCTGTAAAACCCCACAGGACTACAGTTTCCACCTTTTCAATAGAAAGGAAATTAAGTTACTTATTAAAAAACACCCTCCCTCAACCCTACTATTGATTTTAGACTGGTGCTTTCAAATGTTCTTTTTGGGCCACCCACTCTTCCCTTCATGTTGAATTTAGACCATTTGTGAAGAGCATGAGAATATATCAAATGTTAGTCAGATCAACTGGACATCATTTGCTTTTTTAATATCCAGACAAGTATGGTATGTAGCTCAAAAAATAATTACCTATCCAATATTTTGTTGGTGCATTCTTCTGTGTTTTTATCACCAACTCTTGATAACTGAGCAAAGTTGGTGAGAAACATAGGTACATGGCCTCTTACTGTAGTAAAACATACACAGTAAAAAAAAAGTACACGTTAATACCATCTGTACATTGTTAACCCTCTTTCAAATCAGCCCGATTTGATCTTGTAATGAGAGCATCTAGGGCAGGGCTGTTCAATCTTGGTCCTGGAGTTCTACCACCCTGAATCTAACACACCTGATCCAGATAATAAAGGCTTTTAGGAGCAACTGAACAGGGTGATAAGATCTCCAGGAACAGGATTGAGCAGCCCTGTCTAGGAACTATCCTAATGAATTGGGGGCTAAATGCGGAAAAATACACTTAAGGTGGAAAGAAACTTAATTGTCAAATGTAGTAACTGTAAGGCAGAGCTCAAAGTAGAAGGGTGGTTAATTGGTAGTCAACAATCTTGTCATTAGAATGGCTGAAAAGTCCCGCCTGAAATGAAATGTAGATGTAGGACTCTGCTCACAGGGCATTGTTGACAAAAACTTTTGCTGATTATAAAAACAATGCATGTGATGACAAGATGTTTGTCGTAAAGTGGCCGATTGTCAGTAGATCGAAGCCTGAAGTGCTGCATTGACTTGATATTAGGAACGTGGCAGCTGTAGTCCCTTTCCTGGAGATGCCTGTGTCTGGCGGTTCATGTTCAAGTTCTTAAATCAACTTTTCTTAGCAATCTTCTCAAGGTCATGTCAGCAGCCTTCCCTATGATTGTGTTTTTTTATGCTGAAGTAAAAAACGATTTAGTTTACCTTTTTGAATTAAACACTAAACAAAAATGAACTTATAACAATATTCAAATTAAGATATACTAGTATATGGACAACGCCATATTTTTGGATCTGCTTCACCATTAATGCAACATTGATTACCACAGACATACCATATGTGTCTTAGTCACAACTGGATGAGGTTTATCATCTTCATCTGTGAAAATAGATTGTAAAACTCTCACAGCTAAAATAAGCATTATTTGCATTATAAGCATTAAAGGTGAATCACATGTAACAGGCGCATCACAATTGCTTTGATGTGCACTTTTTAAGGTAAGATAACAGGTAGTCCACTAGTGAATGGGATGTTGGACACAGAACAAGTGCAACTACAAATTGTTCCAGGTTGTGGAATTTTACTAAAATAGGCCAAAATTGTGTGCTGCTTGACTTAACTGGAAGCCCATCAACATTCACTACTAAATCAACTGTGCTGTCTAAAGGTATGTTGGATTTGAGGTCATAATAAATACATTGTCTTCCACATTTCCTTTTAACCTCAACCCCTGTGAGAGTTGAAAGCAGAGTGTAGCATCTTTGTATAGATTTGTGTCTGGGATTTCTATGAATTCCTAAAGGTTCATTAATGCTGCTTGAGTGGCTCTGTTCTTTGTGCCCCATTCTGCAAGGTCTAATGCAAGGTCAGGTCCATCACAATCTGCACTTAAAAGTTCTGCATCTGTGTCAGAGAACTGCATATGTTCAGAATAACCATAGTCTGCTCTATCTTGATTCTATCTAGAATCAGAATTTAAAGTTATGTCTGGAAAATTTAGATTAATACCAGTTATATTAGAATACTGATTACCAATCCTACTCCTAAGACAGGGGGAGAGAGTATGTATGGGTTGGCTAATTGGCGGTCCAAACTGGGAAAAATGTTAATAAATAAATGTGCAGTTGGGGGATGGGTGGAGTGATCAACGATGACCCAGGGGGAGAGTATGTATGGGTTGGGTAAAATGTCCAAATGTTTGTGGACACCCCTCCTAATATTCATTAGCATTTAGCTACTGTAAGTTGCACCCATCATTGACACACACACAAATGCATGCCCACAGCTTGTCCAGTCCCCATATAGATATATTGCCAAAATAATAGATATAATGAACAAACAATATATTATATGTATAATAAACAATATAATGAACCTGTTGGCACCATGCCTACTGCCAGGTGGGGCTAAAGGGGTATGAAACCCCCAGCATTAAGCTCTGGAGCAATGTAACTGTGTTTTCTGGAAAGATGGTGCCCCATCAAATGCATTTGAGAAGTTTGGGAGATAGGTATGAGGTTGGGGTGGTGATCATCCAACATCCTGACCTCTCTAATGCAAATTACATTTTCACAGCAGCTTACTGTCCAGGGAAGGCCTTCTGCTAGATTTTGGTAGAGACAGTTACTCCAACAAAAGCATGATAAACTCTTAATGAATGAGCAGCTGTCCCAATATTTTTGTCCATATAGTGCATCTTACATTTATATTGACTGTGACCTTCTCTGCCCATGTCTCTGTGTTTGCACACCTGCTCTTGTACAGCTTGAACAGCTGATAATGACTGTGTTGTTAAGGGATTGGTCAACAGAGTTTGTTTTATGTGTTAGCTTGACTCATGACTGTATTCACTCTGTGACATTGCTTATTGGTTGGAGCTCAGATGTGTGTGCATTACTGGATTTGTGCATGTATGTCTCCGAATGTGAGAGATTCTGTGTATTTCACTTGTTTGTGTATAGGTGTGCACTGATGTTTGTGTTTGTGTGAGTATATTTGTTTATTGTAGTCTCTGCAGCAGGGGAATAGGCAGCAGAAATGTCAGGGGAGGGCTTCTGTAGCTGATTATGTTGGGACACTATATAAAAGTAAAATTGTCTTTTTCAGAAATAGATGGTAAAAATTGATATATGTTTTCATACTGTAGTGCCCCCCAAAGGTGGATTTCCACCAAATTTGCACACTACATCAGAGTTACACGTTTGATGTCAATCTAAAATTTGGTCCTAGTTGGAAAAAACGGGCTGAGATATTACCCAAAGAAAGCTCCACCCAGAAAGAATAATTTACTTTTTTTTTAACAACTTCAAAATTGTTTGCATAATTATTTACCTGGACACTCTAGAGATGTTTGGAGGACAAACAAAACACATTTCTGGGAAAACGGTAAGTATTAGAAATGACTTGCTTTGGCTAAGATGAAATTTTAAAATGTGACCAGACTAGTTCGCCCTCAAAAATTGTGTTTCATTGCATATCATGCAAATGATCTCAAAACCAAAGTGGGCGGACCCATAGTGATTGAACCCCTATAATAATAGAAGAAAAAACCAAACAAAAACAATAGGGTTGTCACACCTTCAGTGCTTGGACCCCTAAATACAGGCTTATTGTGTACTGAAAGCGGAGAAGTTTCAAAATCGAGCACTAGTTCCACCTGATGAACACTTTGCAACCATGGTACAGTAAACAAACTTGTATCTTAAAACAAATGGTACAGAAACTAGGGCGAGAATGGCGGTCAACTGAACTGGAGGTATTCCACTGTGCCTGAAAAGACAACCTTATTGAGTATGGCTCACTCAGCATATTTGGTATCGCTAATTGAGAATAACAGAAAAACATCTTTTTGTATTTTTCATTATGATTTCTAAACTCACGACAAATCAGACAGATACTGCACCTGAGATTTCAGATATAAGACTGTCAGAAACCATCTCAAGGAAGCTGATCTGCATGCTCGTCGTGCTCTTCTGGGCCTCCAACTTAATTCATCGTAATTGTTTTCAGACTGTGTATATGACGTTGTATGGGTGAGCGGTTTGCTGATGTCCATGTTGTCAATAGAGTGGCCCATGGGGCAATGGGGTTATGGACAACAAACGTTTTTTATTGATATTGAGATACAGTGACAAGATCCTGAGGCCCATTCTTGTGCCTCATCCATTCATCCATAACCATCACCTCATGCTGCATCATGATAATGTTCCATGTTGCAAGGATCTGTTCACAATTCCTGGAAGCTGAAAAACATCCCAGTTCTTACATGGCAAGCACACTCACCGGACAGGTCACCCATTGAGCATGGATATCTCTGGATCGGCATATACAGCGTGTTCCACTTGCTGACAATATTTAGCAACTTCGCACAGCCATCGAAGAGGAGTGGACCAACATTCCACAGGCCACAATCAACAACCTGATCAACTCTATGCGAACATGTTGTAACTGCATGAGGCAAATGGTGGTCACACTGACTGGTTTTCTAATCCCCAAACACCCTCAAAACAGTAAAAGTAAACTGCACATTTTAGTGTGGCCTTTTATTGTGGCTAGCCTAAGGCACACCTGTACAACAATCATGCTCTCTAATCAGCATCTCAATATGCCCCACCTGTGGATGGATTCTCTTGGCAAAGGAAAAGTGCTCAATAACACAGATTTAGACACATTTTTGAGAGGTGTAATGACTTTTATCAAAAATATATAAACAGTTCTGACCAGAGGAGGATGGTTTCCTCCCAAGGTTTCTTTCCCCTGATCTGAGGGAGTTTTTCCTTACCCATCATCTTTGGCTTTTATGTTTGTTTTGGAGTTCATTGACTAAAATTCCTAGGACTAGTTTGAAAAGTGCAATTTTAAATTTGAGAAAAAAACAATGCATTTCTTGAAAAGACATGTAAATGCAAAGTTGAAAGGGCTTGTGCACCGCATGGCCAACTGAAAAATGAAATTAGATATTTGATTTTCTTTTTGCCTCTGCTTTAATGAAATATGAGCTTTATATATCAATTAAGCTTCATCCTGATTGGTGAATGTTTAGCCTGGAAGATGTTTAAAATAATTCAAATTAATTGGCTAATAGTCACCACAAAATTTTACATATAAAATACTGTAAAATCCTGTACAACTCTGTAAATATTGCACAAATAAACCTGCAGAACATCATCTTGTCTTGAATAAGTCACTTCACAACTGTTGTACCTTGCTGCCAAGTCTGTTTTTTTTCTGAGACTTCTCCACATTGCATTTTCCTGACAGAAAATAATAAAAATCATAACAAAAACATGTATATTACATGTGTGTCTCTAAAGTTGCTGAAAAATAGTTTTGTAGTACTGACCTTGCTCCATTTTGAAGTATACACACATTATATTAATATACAGTATAAAAAAATTGACTGAAGCATTCAAACATTATAAATATAAATTAGGCTCCCATCCAAATATGTATTTGTATATGGTGACCATATTGTTTAAAAATGTCTATTATCAAACTTTTTGATAATATTTTAGACAGAGTCTGCCAAGTATTTTAATACCAAACATGTAAGGATTGGTCAAAAATACTACAATTTTACAAAGTACACTTTGATTAATATGCAAATTAGCAAACACACCCTTTAGGAAGAAATTAATGGTCCAAACTGCAAAGTTGTTTGGATTGGCTGAAGAAATCACACAAAAAACATTCTAGCCATGACATATTCCATGAAAGCCTAGGTGGTGCTATAGAGCCAGTGAATCAGGACTATACTGAACTGCAACATCAGCTCAAAATAGGCCCTAAATCCAGTAGGCCAATGGAGTTTTAGGAGTTTAGGAATGAATAAATCAGTGACACAAGATTCCAAAATACCCCAAAAAATCAGCACCAGTTCCCAGTAGTTTATTTAAAAAAAATGATATCCCCTCACAAAACATACAAAATGTATTAGTAGTTGAGCAGCCTTGGAACACTGGTTGGCAAAATTGACATGATGCAGCATCAACAACCAGCTTTATCAAACAAGGTGGTGAATCCAATGCTGAGACCTCCACTGTAAATGTAATTTTGTCTTGTGTCTGTGCATTTGCTAATATTGGCCAATACACATGCAAAGTTCCAGTTGAAACTTATTATTGAGCATGTATGGTATGCAATATAGAAGAAACATGGACAGCAAAATGCTATATATCTGTGAAAGGCTATATTTACCTTTAGTTTGTCTGGCTAATGGCATTTAGTTTTTTTTTGTTGCTGTAAAATAGTTTCCATACTCTTTATTATATTCTATATTTTAACATGTAACTGTAAATTCAATTTCATCATTTTGTCATTAAATTTTTATGTAAAAAATAATTAAATAATTATTTTTTAATTATTACAATGTGACTAAATGTAATGAAATTGAATTTAAGTTAACATGTAAACAAAGTGCTTTTATACACAAGCACTGAAAATAATTCTTTTTTATACTTCTTCCTATACTATTCTGTAAAAAAAAAATATATAATATTCTGTACAATATACATAAACATTGAACTACTGAAATAAGAAACAGTGATGAATTATTCTAAAAAATTTTAAGGGGCTAGCACTAGCTGCCCTTTGCCGAGAATTGGATGTAGTCGTGGAATTGAATGTATCCATGGTACTGTTTGCACAGACTAAACAGAGCTAACCAAGGGCGTCAAAGTTCAAGTTCACGGTCCTATAATCCACGAGGTCGCCAGAGAGGTTTCCTCTCTATCCAGGTTCACTTTAGTAGTACCGTTCATGGGCGAGCCTCGTTACCAAGTCGCTCTTGCATTGCCTTTTGGGTTCTGCAGCTGATCTCTCAGCTCTCAAGTCACGCAAGTTCCCTAGCGCCTGAAGAGCGCAGCTTTGGTTTTCCCTAGTTTCCCCAGGCACTAGGTCTTGGTTAGCATTTCTCTCCCACTCATTCCCGGCACGTTAGCCTAGCTCCCGGATTCTCTCCAGCCTCAGGTGTGCATTTTTGTTTTCTTTGTCACAAATATATTTCGGTTTATCCTTTTTCCCCTGTAACTTTGCTGCTTTTTCTTGTGTTTATTTGTTGAATAAAACACTCTCGCATCGAGCCATCCCCTGTGAGTATTCACCCTCATTGTCTGACCTAGCCAGTCATGACAATGACCCTATGTTCACTGCCAGGTAGGACACTGCAGTTGCTAAGTTTAAACATATAAAGTGGATAAAAACTAAACTTAAATAAACTTAATAATTAATAAAACTTAAATATGTGTTTAAAAACAGGACGCAAATGTCTGGGAACATTTTATTGCTGGACATAGTTTAAAATTCAAAGAGCAAAAACAATAAATCAAACTATAAAAAACAAACAATAATCAAAACAAAATATACATAATTTCTTTTCTGTGACACAGTGAAAAATGAAAGCGGAAATAAAAATTAAGAAAAAAAAAACAAGTTGAAACAAAACAAAAACACATTAAGCCAACAGTTAAAAATATTAAACCTAAATAGGACCGCACAATGTCAGAAGAACATGATAAATTAAATGATAGAACATAAAACAAAACCCAAAGTACTTACAACATAGCGGCAGTAGGCATTCAAATCCATCATCTGTCTTTTTGTACCCTTTTTTATTTAAAATATTAATAACTAAAATAATAATAGAATAGCGAGTAACAAGGAGACAATTGAGAATGCAGTTTTTTTGTCAACTGACAGTTTTCAGCGGTCAAATGCTCATGTGACCACTAAAACTCATATATATATATAATCTAGAGTTCTAATAAAAATTCAAATTGCATTATTTGCTCAAGTACTTCTCAGTGATGTGTTTTTGTAGATTATAGCAAGTAAAACAAGTATATAGTGGAGTCTTCCAAATAAACCAATTGAACAGATCTAATAAAACCAAAATTCAAGCATTTGTTGTTAGCCTAAAAGATACTGTAGTATTTATATAGTAAATATCGTCACTGTACAAAAACGTTTTTTCCAAAATGTTAACTTCACATAAAAAAGGCAAAATCTGATTTTAAATGTAGATTAATATAAAACGTAGGTAACGCTTTATTCGGATAGTACACTTGTTCTTAACCTACATTCAACTACATGTCAGTGGAAATTCACCTTAATTGTCCCTGTCTAGCTCTGTTCTTACTTTAAGCTAAAAAATCCTAAATCTAACCCTATCCATAATTGTGTTGAGAATAAACGCAGCTAAATTTTCACCAAATAGTTTGTTAATTTAAACATCTGTAGGTAATCTATATGGGGCAAAAGTGTACTATCCAAATTAAGGGATCATGAAAGAGTCAGGTGCAATGCAATGATAACTGATGTGTTAAAATGAATCAGAACAAGAAAAATGTGGAGAGAAATTTGGGAATTGTTTTTTTGGCAGCAACGATATGCAAACTGAGTGACTGCATTACTAATTTGACTGTGATATTACAATTAAACTTTCCTTCAGATACTGGATATTGTGAGAAGAGCATAGGACGCTGTACCCAAGACTTAATACAAAATCAAAACCTAAAATAAAATATTTATTTTCTCTCTTAAAGGGCCCATTTATAATGTGATTCTGGCACTTGTCACGCTGAAATCTGAATAAAATATTTAAAAAAGTGAAAAAAAATAAACGTGAAAATTAAAAAATGTGAAAATAAAAAAAATATGAAAATTAAACTGTTTAAGTTTGGAATTTCCTTCAAAATACAACTTATTTTTGAAAGAAAAAAAAAAAAAAAAAGAGCTTGGGTCCACTTAATGTCCACTTTGTCTGAAGTCTTTTTTCTAGCTCTGTTCTTGCAACACTATGCCAACACTAAATCACACATTTCACATGCATGCCCAACATTACTGATGATCATTACTGTACTGTATAGAGCTATAGTGGACATTTTTTCACGGCAAGGGTTATGTTCTTTGGAAAATAATTTTGGGGATAACAATGTCATTACATTACACTGGTTTTGTCCTATAACCAGGCTTAAATGAACAAGATCCTCAATGTTTCCCATAACGTTCTTAATTCCTTTAGGGTTCTCCAAGAATTTCCTAACTAAATCGCTGCATCCCGTATGGTTCTGCAATAAATTCTCAAATTTCAATACATTTCACCGATTAAATTGTGTTTTATACATAGTATTCCTTGTCTCTTGGTCTTTTGCTACTGGTGCCTTTGCTACTTGACTGCTTGTCCTTAACTACTGCGCCATTAGTCTGTGATGAGTTGCTGATGTAATTCTGTGTCTCATCCACTTGGTAAGAACCTTCATCTCTGTTCCTGTACTTATACATGGCATAGAGGAGGATAAGGATGCAAAGGGCAGCAGCTGACACAATGCCCACCACCATTCCCATAGTGCTGCTGGATTCACGTATAACTTCTGAGGCTCCAGCAGGAACATTCCTGATTCCTGGAACAGTGGGCAGAGCGCTGGGCATGTTGCGCAGCATAGGCTGTGTAATGAGTGGGCCTCGGGGTTTGGTGCCATCCATGTCATAAGATGTAGGAAAAGGAAGCAGAATATCTGGGTGTGGTTTGACCTCACGGTTGTTCATTTTGCCCGCAGGAATTTTAGGAGGTGCCTTAGATGTGACAAATGCTGCTACAGAGCTTCTGGGCTCAGGCAGATGTGGGATAAGTGTAGTCCTACTTTTTTCAGAAGCCTTACTAGGCTTAAAGTCCTTTGTCTCCCATTTGGGTGCAAGAGCTTTGTAGCCACCTTCATAGGCTGATGTGGTCAAGATCTTATCTGTTACCAAGGAGAAGGTGGTATAAAAATCTTCATCATCAGTAGGTGGGAGGCTAGAGTCGTATGTCTCCCCAGATCCAAACCCAGATATCGCCAAGCCATCATCACCACCCTCATCATCACAATCATTGCTGCCTTGGTGCAACAAGCAAGGTACCCCTGCCTCAGTGGCAATGGACAAAGATTCTTTGGTGGTCTCAATAATGGTGAGAAAAGGGCGTAGGGTTGATGGGAGAGGGATGAAAGGAGATCGGGTGGAAACAGGAGGGATATCTATGGGGTCCTCAACTAGAACAGGGATGACTAATTCCCCTCCTAGAAAGCAACAGAAAAAAGACAGCAAATTAGTGCTAAAGTTGTTAAAATTAGTTTTACAAAAGCACAAAAAAAATCAAAACAAAGCATTCACAAAAAATAGAAAACAATCAAACAAACCAAAAGAAAATAAGCAAAACATCTACACCAACACTTAAAAAAAATTAAGAGTTAGAACAGACTAGAACAGAAAAAGATGGGGAGATAGGATTAATTTAATTAAAGGCTATAACAGAGGCGCTAGCCTTTAAGCTACACTTCATTTTTTCGAAGATAATTTTTGATTAAAATGGCCTTTGTCCATAGGTGTACAGTATGGGGGGACTAAAATATCTCAGAAACATTACACAATTTAAACAAAAGTTACCTCAGCAAGGATTAATTAAGCTGTTTTACAATTCCTCCTTTGCTGACATTTGCTAATAACTGACTTAAAATCCATTAATTCCAGCATTAGTTCCCCCAAAATATACACTATAAACATTATACTTCACTAAATACACTATTCTCACAGCAGAAACATATGTACATATAATGTAAAACAGTCATAAGCTTTGAGAGATATTAAAGCTTTTTTTGACAGTTCTTATATAGTCAACAAAAAAAAATCACATAATTCAATAACACCTTGATGTTTTGACTTTTGATCTCTTTCCTCATGCACTCATTAAGTTTACTCTCATAATAGTCTAGTTTTATAATACTTTTCAAATATATATTCCGCATTATAGAGTGCTGCAATAGAAAACGGACACTGTTATTGTTGTAATTCTTGATTGTTGATCGTAGAAACATGGAACATAAATTTCGACAATGTGCATGATTTAAGAGATCACTATACATTTTAACATTTAGCAGTTAAAACTGCTAAACGCTTCACCAGTACGGCCTGCTGATTACACTGCAGACTTACAAACATAAACACTATAAGGCAATACAAGGTTTTACCAGAGAACCAAAAGAAAAGAGGAAATAAAAGCAGTGCAAACACTCTTAAACTGTTAGAGCAAACACCGTAAACATTCACAAACCAAAGGCATTCGTAAATTGATTAAAGAGATTAGAAATGAAAGAGATTGTTTATTAATACTAAACAAACAAACAAACAAACAAAAAAAAAGTCTTTTTAAAAGTAAGCAAATTATTATTTTTGTGACTTACATCAATTAATTGCCCGCATGATTTTGGCAGGAAGAAAAAAAAATTACAAAAGAAAGTTGTGTAAGAATGCTTTTGGGTAGACATGGTTAGCCTATGGATTTCATTTAAGATTTTACAAGAGGCAACAACATTATATATATCTATTGACAAATAATTGTTTCCATATACAAAAAAAGCTGTACATTTATCATCACTTAGATAAACATTTGTACTTTAGTATATACAGTCATGATTTTTTGGAGGCTGTGCTAATTTGTAAATTAGTTCTGAACAAATAGTTGACTGTACATTTACCTTTAATGCAAAATGAGGGGAAAAAGGGGAAAAAGTCAGGAACCTATGCACATACTAGGTGGATAATATAGATGAAAATGAAAGTGTACGTCAGTTGCCACGTCCATGTAAGGGCGGCACGAAGCGGTCGGGCAGCATTAGAGCTTTTAGCTGTAAGGAAGGGATGGGATATACAAACAATGAGCATATAAATGCCCATCTATCAAGGAAATATAGCAGTATCAAAACTGATACTCTTAGGCTACATTTACACAGCAGGTAAAAGTGACCCAAATCTGTGCTTTTCCATCAGATGTGACACACTGAATCTGACCTTTTCTAATTCTGATTTGTGCCATTTTCATATTTGGTACTGAAGTGAATGAATACATATCCGATACACATGCGACTATGCCCAAGCAACCAGATCGAAATTAATGCGACAATCCAAAACGACATTCACTGAAAAGGAAAAATGGACAACAGACTGCAGCGACAGGGGTTTTCAGTGGCAGGATAGTGAGGTAACAGACCTCAAGTATTTAGGTTGAAGTCTGTTTAAACACAATTAGAAAGCATCACACAAACACAATCACAAACACTTCATGTTTGAAGACATTTCTAAAGAAATGAGGACATGGAGTGTCAAAGGAAAATAAAAAGCTTTAAAGCGAAGTTTAAAGAAACCAAATCAAATAATTTTTGATGAGAAGCCCAGCTGTCAGCCACTTCTTGCTAGTGAAGGTGAAATCAAAATCCTACATAGGGCATTGCTCTTTTGCTCTAAAAACCATCAGATCCGGTGATAAAATAGGATTTGGGTCACTTGGGCCCTTGCTGTGTGGACGTAGCCTTACAGACCCTAAGCTGTCTTTTTCATAAAGAAAATTTTTGGTCAATAAACTAGTATATTATAGTATTTATACACTGCCTGGCCAAAAAAAAGGTCACCACCTGAATTTAACTAAGCAAATAGGTAAGAGCCTTGTCAGTGAGGCTAACTGGCAAAATGGCTTCGATTTGCTAGGCAGCATAAAGATAGGACTCTGGAGCAATGGAAGAAGCTCATGTGGTCTGATGAGTCCAGATTTACTCTGTTAGAGGCGGCTAAAGTGATGCACCCATCATGCCTAGTGCCTACTAGAAATAAATGCTGTGAAATATTATAAATAAATGCTGCGTCATTGCAGAAGCTTGGAAATGATGCCACAGCAAATGCATGACATAATCAAAGCTAAATGCGGTCCAACGAAATGTTAAAGTATGTGATCTTTTTTTTTTTTTTGGCCAGTCAGCGTATATGCTATACATATTGTGTTAAGATAGGGATGACAAAGTTGAAACCGCTATTGAAATTTTGACTAACACCCTATCTCTCTCTCTCTCATATATATATATATATATATATATATATATATATATATATATATATATATATATACACATACATACATACATACATATACAGTGAGTCCAAGAAGTATTTGATCCCTTGCTGATTTTCTTTGTTTGCCCACTAATAAAGACACTATCCTTCTGCACTTTTAATGGTAGATATATTCTAACATGGAGAGACAGAATATCAAGACAAAAATCCAGAATATAATTTTAAAGAATATATTTTAATTAATTTGTATTTCAATGAGGAAAATAAGTATCTGATCCCTCTTGCCAAACACACTCAATACTTAGTGGCAAAGCCTTTGTTTGCAAGCACAGCGGTGAGACGTTTGTTGTAGTTAACCACAAGTTTAGCACACACACCAGGGGGAATTTTGGCCCACTCTTCTTTGCAGATCCTCTCTAAATCATGAAGGTTGGTGGGCTGTCGCTTGGCAACTCTGACCTTCAGCTCCCTCCATAGATTTTCGATCGGATTGAGGTCTGGCGACTGGCTGGGCCACTCCATGACCTTAATGTGATTTTTCTTGAGCCAATCCTTTGTTGCCTTTGCTGTATGTTTAGGGTCGTTATCATGTTGGAAGACCCAACCACGGCCCATTTTCAGATCCCTGGCAGAGGGGAGGAGGTTGTCCCTCAGGATTGTGCGGTACATGGCTCCATCCATCTTCCCAGTGATGCGGTGAAGTAGCCCTGTACCCTTGGCAGAGAAACACCCCCAAAACATTATGCTTCCACCTCCATGCTTGACGGTGGGCACAGTGTTCTTGGGGTCATAGGCAGCATTTTTCTTCCTCCACACATGGCGGGTGGAGTTGAGGCCAAAAAGTTCAATTTTGGTCTCGTCTGACCACAAAACCTTCTCCCAATAACTTGGTTCATCTTTCAAATGATCATTGGCATACTTGAGGCGCGCCTCCACATGTGCTCTCTTCAGCAGGGGTACCTTTCGGGCACTGCAGGATGTGAATCCATTGTTGCGCAAAGTGTTGCCAATTGTTTCCTTGCAAACTGTGGTCCCAGCTGCCTTCAGGTCATTTGCTAACTCCTGCCGAGTGGTTGCAGGACGATTTCTGACTGTTCTCAGCATCATTGCCACCCCACGAGGCGAAATCTTCTTTGGAGCACCGGGCCGAGGTCTGTTGATTGTCATGTTATACTCTTTAAACTTTCTGATAATTGCACCAATAGTTGTTACTTTCACATCCAACACCTTACTAATCTTTTTGTAGCCCATTCCAGCTTTGTGAAGGTCAACAATTCTGACTCTGAGGTCCTGTGACAGCTCTTTGGTTTTACCCATGTTGGAGACTTGAAATCTGTGTGATCTGTCTGATTCTGTGGACAGGTGTTTTTCACACAAGTGATTAGTGAGAACAGGTGGCTTCAGGTCAGGTAACAAGTTGATTGGGAGTGTCTAACTGGTCTGTAAAAGCCAGAACTGCTAATGAATACTAAGGGATCAAATACTTATTTCACTCCATGAAATACAAATCAATTAATATATATTCCTTAGATTTATTTTCTGAATTTTCTTTTTAATATTCTGTCTCTCCATGTAAGAATACATCTACCATTAAAAGTATAGAATGATCATGTCTTTATTAGTGGGCCAACGAAGAAAATCAGCAAGGGATCAAATACTTCTTGGACTCACTGTACATACACACACACATATACATACACACACACACACTTATTATGTACTTATTTATTTTATTTTTTCCAGTAATATGTACAGTTAATTTTAGGTAAGTTGCATTTAGGGAATATAGAGCAAAAAAACTGCAAGCTAGGATCAGACCGAATCATGGAAAGGAAAAAAAATGCAATACATTGAGTTATGAAACATTAAATAGCTTTGTCTCTTAATACTTAAATTTATATGTTTTTTGTTGAATTTTGTTCCTGAATTCCCTGAATACATTTAACTGATAGAATGTAAATATTAATACATTCAACAGCCATTTGATTAATATATATCAACAGTAAACACCACAGGAGAACTTCCACAAGATGGCAAAGCTTTGTATATGAATAAATTAATGCTAATTAATGCTAACCATTAAAGTCACACATTCTGACTTTAGTATTCACCTTCTACTCCATAAGGATATTGAGCCGACTTGAACTAAAGTCAGATTTCCAAAATCATTTTGCATGAAAGAATGGGGGGAAATCCCCAAAAAGGAACTGAAAGACTCTTAGCTAGCTACAAATAGCGTTAAGTTGTAACACCTGCCAAATGGCATATCTGGCTTAAAATATTAAAGAAATGTGTCCTTCTTAACTTTTGCATGAACCTGTATGTGTTGAAATTTCCGATGGTTACAAACTGCTGCTTTGTTGTTCAGATGAATGGAACTTGTAGTGGTAATAAACATTTACTGAAAATCAGTCATTGGGTTTGAATTGTTGTTCAACAGAATAATAAAAAAAATAAATAAAAAAAAATAAAAAAATAAAATTGTCCTGAACAAAAATGATGATACCCTTAACTTGCACAGCCTTTTTTAGGCAATCACTGCAAACAAATAATTTCTGTAACTCTCAATGACTTCTGCACCTGTCCACAGGTAATTTGGCCCACTCCTTATGAGCAAACTGCTCATAGCCTTTACCTTTAACACGTTTGTCTATAATTATTCCAGCTCTAGACAGCTCTTTCCGTAGCTTTCTGTGGTCCATGTTCAGTGTGGTACACGCCATGATACCAAACAGCACAGTGACTTCTTTTTTACCCTTTAAATACGCAGACTGAATGATTACAAGTTTGAAGAAATCTTAGTTTAACATGTCCCTATTGTCATTTTTTTTCCCAGTCTTTTTTAGGTTTTGCATGCAGGCCAGTTTTATTCATTTTTTTTATTTCTCTGTTAAACCACAATTCAAAAGCAGTGTTGGATTATCATTAGTTGATTTTCAGTAAATTTTCAAAATGTATCTATTTTGTCAGTTTAAAGTTATTTTAGTGATAATTGTGAGTTTTTCTTTCTTTAATGTAATGGTACCAACAATTAAGTTCATGTGTTTAATTAAGATTACACACAGACTGCATAAATGGGAGTTTATTTTCTTAAGACCTTTCAATTTAGAGGCTTGAATACTTTAATCTTGACTTCTTGGCTCACTGTCTGGACTTTCAGCTAAAAGATTAAAAGCGTAAAATTACTCAATCCACAATGCATTAGATTTACTTTGAACACGATTGCCAGTATTCTGGGGTTTATAACTCCGGTCAGAGTAACCGGACATGGGTAAACACAGCTAAATTCCATTCTTTTCCAGAAATCCAAGCACATAAATACTGCTCGAAAGATCTGTCCTCCAGTCTCTGCCTTAGTGTAGTGAATAATCAGGGTCTAAAGAGTTTGTGAAGTAATAAGGAGAAAAAAAATTAACAGATCTAAATCCATGATACTCTGTCAATCAGCTTGGTCTGTCTGTCTGTCTGTCTGTCTTTTCAGCTTCTGAAAGGACTAACACTACCTTTTGAAGCATCCGACAAAATACAGATTATATTTCTGTAGTTCAAGTATTTGGTGTTTGGTGACCACAACCTGTTTACTCTCAGTTTGTTCAGACTCAACTTGTTCAGACCACTAGTACCACTATGTGCTCAAGAACTGAGACAATCAACATGTCTGTTTTGTTGCTCAGCTTCATCAGCGGAGCTTGTAGGGGAAAGGCTGATGACATGAACACTCCAGATTCTGGATTATCCTCAGTAAATTCTGCTCCAGATATTGGTAAAAAACCTAAAGTGAGGGGCTAATCCACTCTTTTTGCTCAGCTCCAATTTCAGAATAAAAGTCCTGAGAGCTGATAATACTAATAAATACATGAATAAATAATAAAGTGCATAACGTTTTTATGTTTTATTTGGACTACTGTCAATTATGAATAACTACAAATATCCTTGCCAATCTAAATCAATACAAGCAACTAAAGTATTATATTTTTAGCTCAAAAACACTCCAACAAGATTTCTGAGTTCAGAAGACTTCCAACAGATAGCCTGGAAGCCCCATCAAATAATAAACCTGAAGTTAACTTAAGCTATATTATCTAATCATGAGCCACAGAGAATATGTCTACTTCTCCCATGTCCGCCAGTCATACTCCCGCATTGATTATTTTCTTGCCAGTAATCTATTACTAATCTATTATACCATACCTTTCTAAAACAGCAATCCATTCCATAGTAATCTCAGACCACACCCCAATCAGCCCGCACTTTCAGATTAAAGACACACAGACGCACAACAAAACCTTGATGTCATTTCAACACTTCAACTCAAAGATACAGAGAGAGTAAGCATCTTTCATGGAAATAAATGACACACCAAAAAGAGTAAAAACTGTACTAAAATGAGTGCACAAAAAGCATTAAAAAAAAATGCAACACATAACAGCAAAAAAAAAATCAAACAACCACATCGAACCTGTGCAGAAAATTCTAAACTCTAAAAGTGATAAAAGAACACAGCATAAACTGGACAATGAGAAAAAGTTTGTACTCTCACAGCAAAATTGCCCTGAACACAATGATAAATATAAAAAGGACTTCAACTTCAACATTTATTTTATAAAAGGAAGAACCTTTGCAGAGAACAAACATCGCCTCTCTAACTTAATATATTTTTCACAACACAAAAATAAAAACCCAATTATTGTTGTCATGCCTGCACCTATTATCATGTCTGCCCCTGTTTTGTTTTTGCCATGTGCTCCCAAGCATGTGCTCTTGTTTATGTCTTGTCTGTCCTAGCCACGCCTGTCCGTTAGGGTTTCCACCAGTGTCTCCTTTGTAACCACGCACCCTTGTTACTCCCAGGTGTTCCTCATTATCCTCTGTATAAGTACCCGTTTGTTTCAGTTGTGCCTGGTCTGGTCTGCATGTCCATGTTGGTGTGTGTGTTCGTTTATGTCGGTTTAATGGTTTGTTGAATTGGCCTGTTTGTGTGATTCTAGTATTGTTTGGTCACTGTTTTTGTTTTATTTTCCTGTATTAAAAGTTATCCTGCGAGTAAGTCCGCCTCTGGCTCCAAGCGTGACAAACCGTGACATTGTATCTTTAAATGCTGAGAAAGCATTAAATAAACTGGAACTGGAAGTTTGTCTTTAGACAATCCTTTATACACCAGTTTAAAATACTAGATTTAGTTGTCACCAATAATTTAACCTCACAGACCTTCTTTGTGCATTTCAGAACCAGACACGGATATTCACTCTCTCCATTATTATTTGCATTATTTTGAACCAATAGATGCTGACATAAGACAAATCACTGTTATCAAAACCCATTGCATCATCCATGTAATTCACAATGTGGATTACATATTGCTTTACCTTCAGAATTCAACAAAATCAAAGAAGTCACTACCCTCATCAGTTTGTACTCAAACATATCTGATTATTCTGTAAACTGGCATAAATCAATTCTTTTACCAATATGTGTAACAAACTCAAATGCTGCTCTCCCAAAACATCTCCCTTCACATCACATACCTTGAAATAAACATTTCCTCCAGGATATCTGAATTATTTCAGCTCAATTTTACCCCACTGTTGTCACTAGACAATGACTTAAATGAATAAACTTACCAATCTCAATTTAAGGGCACATTGCAGTTCTACCAAAGATCAACTAGTTATTTACTAACTGTTCTCTATGATCCCAATTAAACCAACCAAAATGTGGTCTGACACACACTGAACACATGGAAAACTCTGTTCCCCTGGAGAAACAATAATAATAAAACTATATAAAATAAAAAAAAAACTCAACATTACAAAATAACAAACCTTATGGTGGCAGTGATTTCTTCAATACTAACCCCCAAAACAACTTCAATATTTAATAATTGGAAACAAGAAGATTACTGTAACAATCAATGGCTAGACATAGAACAAACCTACTGCACTGACATACCTATCAGACTTGCCATTCCTGAATAAAATGCTAAAGCACCATAACTGTTCAATCAATATCCTCAACTCTTTCATTACATTTATGGCACTTAGCTGACACTTTTATCCAGAGCAACGTACAAGGTTACTCATGGTGGGCCAATATAGTGTTGCCCAAGGACTCTTATTGGTATAGCGCAGCATAGCCACCCAGAACGGGAATTGAACCCCAGTCTCCCACATTGGCTGGTAGTGGTGTTATCTGTTGTGCCACACCAACCACTTCTTTCAGCCTGGTGGAAAAACAATAAATTGATACATTTTGATATGACTCCCAGCTCACATACACCAATATGTAATAACACAGACTTTGCAATTCATCCCTAATCTTAAATAAATGGAAAGTATTTTTTCAGTAATAACACATTGATTTACACATTCAATACCACTAATAAAAGAACAAATTAAAAGCTAAAATCCAATAAACCTCTTAACCCGCCCCCTCTTATAGAAAGTGTAAACATATTCACTAACCATAAAAAAAACCCTTTAAAACTATATGAACCATTCACTAATATCAAACACCACCACATCTGTCCCATGCAGTAAATGGGAAGTAGAACTTGTATTGGCATAAGTAACAACCACTGGATACAGATCTGCAGGAATACCTTCATGAGTAAAAATATACAATAAATAATATAAGGTCTTACATAGAAGACACAACGTAATATCCTTAACTCTTTCATTACATTTACATTTATGGCATTTAGCTGAAATTCTTATCCAGAGCTACGTACAAGGTTACTCGTGGTGGGCCAATGTAGTGTTGCCCAAGGACTCTTATTGGTGTAGCACAGCATAGCCACCCAGAACAGGAATCGAACCCCGTTCAGTTAATCACTTTTGGAAGAAAACTACCCAAACACTGTCAACATTTTTGGATAACAGCATTGCAGCAACACCTGCCTATACGAACTCCAAGCCACTGCTTTTAGCATTAATCATTGCAAAGAAAATTATTCTTCTTAACTGGAGAAACAGACAGTATCTTTTTATTGCACACTGGATAACACATGAACAAATCCCAGCATAATTTCAGTCATGCAGCACTTTGCACTTAATGTTGTAATATGACCATATTACCTGTAATATGACTTCATGAGACAAACAAATTGGTCTGATTACTTATGACAATATCACAATGAGCAAGACTTAACAGTAAAGGTTTCAAGCCTATCAAAACAACATATCTTAGGGAAAATAAGACCTTAGTTAACAAGGAAAGCCTGCATACTCAAAGGATTAGATATTATAAAATGCCCTTCCCTAAACACAGGCCTCCTTTGTAGACGAGGTAGAGTATGAGTTATTACAAGAGAGATAGAATTGTGGCCAAAATACTTTAGCAAAGAAACCGACTTCTGAGCCACTTATGAAATCGAAACAATATGGAAAAACAGTAGTATTGATCCATGGATATAATATGCAATAAAATATGCAATATGCGTGACGCTTCCAACACCATGCCTTTTTCATTCGCATAGGCATTTCATGTTTGGTAAATGGAAAACATTTATGGCTTGGTAGATAAGCCTGTTTCTTTGCAAAAGTATTTTGGCCACAAGTCTCTCTCTCTTGTAATAACTCATACTCTACCTCGTCTACAAAGTCTACAAAGGAGGCCTGTGTTTAGGGAAGGGCATTTTATAATATCTAATCCTTTGAGTATGCATGCATTTCCTTGTTAACTAAGGTCTTATTTTTCCCTAAGATATGTTGTTTTGATAGGCTTGAAACCTTTACTGTTAAGTCTTGCTCATTGTGATATCCTGATGCTGCACAGGAGGAGATGCTGCAAAAGGACAAAATAGCTACTGCCACTTTTTACATAGGACTGTGGCTTTTTTGACATTTTAAAAATCTTTACTTATTATTCAATATAATCATTACCAATTATTTTGAGGCATCATATAATTGTAGGTATCATATATGCGCTTTTATATTTTATATGAAATCAATATATGCAAACTTTAATCCCTTATTTTATACTTATACTTTTGGTATTGCTTTTCTTTAAATCCTTCTAGATGTGCTGACATCTAGGTCAAGAGGTAACAGACCTGCAAATATGCAACTTTCGCAACTAAAAACACATTTCCTAAATTCGATTACCTGCCAACGAAAGCACTGTGTCCTGTTCCCAGAGATTGTCACAGACAAAACTAAATGAGTACAATTAACAGAATTATGATTACTTTCTTACATTTACTAGTGTGTAGTATTTCTCAAAATTAAAAACACCTCAGCAGGGGGAAGTAACTTTTCATATAAAGCGCCCCAACTCTGGAATAACCTCCCAGATAATGTTTGGCACTCAGACACAGTCTCAATCTTTAACTCTAGGCTGAAACTCATCTGTTTAGTTTAGCTTTAATTACCTGTTTAGTTTAGGTAATTAATGTTTTCCTTTAGATAAAGATTGTGAGTCCTGGGGTTCACACAGGGAATTGTAGTATACTGAAATGCTGGAGCTGTCGTCTCGCTGCTTGCACGCGATCACTCAGATTTGTGGATGGTGAGGCAAATGGACGCTAGAGTTTCAGGGTGCTCCTGTGTCTGCGTTACCTTCTGGCTCTCTCCTTTTAATTAGGCTGTTATAGTCAGACCTGCCGGAGTTATCAGACACATTCTGATACTGCTCAACATTCTCTGCTCTCTATTAATCCATTCAGAACTAACTCTGTCTCTTTACCTTCTCAGAGTAAATGCTCACCCAGCCAGACCTGCTGGAAGACTGCCCGCTGAGGTCCCCTCTACCTGCGTCAGACCAGCTGCCACCAGTCCGACTAGCAGGCCAACAACAGTTGTAAAAAGCGTTATACAAATAAATTTGGCGTGACTTGATACCATTTTAATGTTATTTTAATAATGTCATATTACACACACACACACACACACACACACACACACACACACACACACACACACACACACACACACACACACACACACACACACACACACACATTGGCCGAACAAATTTCAGCAGGTACTTCACAGCCTTAGAATTAGCCAATTACCACAAAACTTGATCCGTATCTCCAGGTATTAAAACTCTGACACGCATAAAAGGTACCTGCCACTGCTCACATTTTAAAACACTAAAATAAGACAAACTGAAACCACATTTGAGATTCTTATACAATATGTCATTGACATAGTGTGGCAAATTTGGTGTACATCCACCCCTGGCAGTCACTGTTTGAATAGATACACAAATTAGGCAGTATACACAAAACATTTTTTCACTTTTTTTTTCTACTATTTTAAATACATATGGCATTTCAAGTACATCTATTTCTCAAAACTGCACACACAATATTACACAGTGAATCCAGCAGTAGCAGAAGTGCTCCAGCATAGCAAGCTACAAACCCCTCCCACAATATTTCTGCAGCCTAATCACCTAAAATGGATCCCACAATACACACCTATACACAAACAAGAGAAATACAGAGAATGTCTCTGCTGTGACAAACATGCACAAGCCCAGTAATGCACACATATCTGAGTACAAAACTGTAACTAATATCACAGTTAAAGTGAACACGATCATCAGCCAGTGAGCCAAACATACAAAATCTAACAACCAATCCATTCAAACCACAGTCAGTACCAGCTGTTTTTCTTGAAAAGAAAAATAGCAATACGCTAAAAGAATTACAACATGTTTGTCAGTTCTATAGTTCTAAAATAACATTTAAACATTTTTTCACTTAATTTTTCATATTGACATACCACCAAGGGAGCGGTTTGAGGGTTTGATAAAATTCAGCAAAAAAGCATTTGTGAGGTCAGGATGTTGGATGATTACCACCCCGCCTCATCCCCAACTCATCCTAAAAAGAATTGCATAGATTGAATTTGCCCGTCTTTAATCCATCTGTGCAGTAAACACACATATACACACTAACGAGAAAACACACATCGTGACTGTGAGTACACATGTCCAGAGCGGTGGGCAGCCATCACTGCGGTGCCTGGGGAGTAGGGAGAATTAAGGCCTTTGCCAAACCTAGGAATTGAACCCACAACCCTGTCATCAATAGCTCTGTGCCTTAATGCACTGACTGAAACTCGCAATCATGCAAGAAGCAGTGTTTTATGTCATCAAATTTTGCCAAATAGTCATTAAGCTCCTTTAATGCTCAATATGTCAGCCCAATACCCTTGAACTTAATCTTAGAGCATCTTAAAAATATTAGCAAGGCCAAAGACACCCGAAAACATTAAAATAGAGGCCCCCTAATCCTTACCTCTCAGTCTGGGTCTTTGAGTTAGGCTTCTTTGTCCTTTTTCAGCATGAAGCCTAACTTGGACATTTTAAATATCATAGTCATCAATATTAATTTACTGTAGTGATGTTGGTATGAAATGGTGTTGTTATATAGCTGTGGCATTTTAAAATTCAATTGGTAGTACAATGGTTCCAAATATTAAATCATATCAATTCTTTACATTTGAAAGTCTGGAAAGAGTTTGCTCCTAGTTATTACGTTTAGGTTATATTAATTATGTCCTTTAGTAATGTTACAAAAGCCTTCTTGTGGAATTCTCTTCAGGTAAAAGGTAGCTTAAACACAGAAAGTGTAATTCAATGTCAAATAATCTGCATAAAGTAGGTTTTAACAGCATCCATCACACAAGCTAATGTCAAAGTGATGTCAAAGTTTATAAAGATATAACAAATAAACCAAAATATATTCAGAGGTGTGGTACATCTCAATTTCTTAACATGCATTTAACAAATTTAAGTTGTGGAAAAAGTGAATCATCATTACGTAGGTACACAGATGTAATGAAGAAGTTTAAATTGGTAAATGATAATTAGGTAAATAAGTATGTATTTAAGTAAGGAATGCAAAAGGTTTGTGTGATTTGGGGTTTTTCAGGTTACAATTAAATAACTAAAATAGAAATGTTTTAGCAATATTGTTTATGCCTTAAGTTAATATTGTAGCTTTAATACAGATAAAGAACACCTCTGAACATAAGATTGGAGGTTTTGTTCTTTACATTTAATATACAATACATTTTTTATCATCGGACATCAAATCAATTGTATCTTTAATGTAGTGATGTCCTAAATCTGTGACTGATGGTGTCAAGACCTTAACATTTGACACATAACGAAAACTTCACAATCAATATAGAAAGCACATAAAAAAAAGATGTTCTACAATGATGGCCCACAAAACACCACAGCCGACAGTGTTAGTGTGTGAGCACATTTAGTAAAGAAGCATGTAAAATGGTCACAGTTTGTTCCATGCAAGAGTGGATGGAAGGGTCTTCTAGCAGTTAGTTTACAGTCAATGCATGCTACCAATGCCTCTGATTAAAGAACAAGGACAATAGAAAAACAGATATACGTTGTGGCAATAAAATTCTTTTATGCCATCTGCATTAAAGCAGACATGTATATGCAGACACAATGAGAGAAAAGATGAGTGTGGGTGTGTTAGAGTAGGGTCTGGTGAGAGCAGAGACAGGGAATTTCTTTCACGCATCTTTTTAGGAAACAGAGGGGATGCCTGCATAAGGCCAAAATGGATGATGGCAGGAAAAGACTGTTGCCTTTCCTGTTTCCTGTTGTATAAGGTATGAGAGATGCTTTATTTTAGTATTGTTGCATAACAAAAATGAGGAGAACTTTAGCCTTTTCTCATTTTTTTTTTCCAACCACCAAAATTTCATGCGGTTCAAAATTAGGAGAAACAAGAGGATCCACTTTATCTTGAAAAATGACTTGATGACAAGAAATTTAAAAAAGAAATCAATAACATGAAAAGTATGGGAAAAAAAAAAAAAAATCAGAACTGAATGCCAAATAGGACACAGTAGGAAGATGCCCCACATAAAGAGGTCAAAGTAAAAACAGCTGAAGTAAACCTCATGCAAATGTCTCAAAAAATCTGAAGGGAAGGTCAAAATGGGAATATGAATTTCTGTGTCAACATGAGCCGACTGACTGTGGTGGATTAAATTAATAATAAACGTTTAATGACAGGACAGTGTCCTATATTATATTTTAATACTGTCTTTTAGAGCTCTTGGGGCTGTATACAATAGGGGAAAAAACAACTAAATGAGTTCTAACACATTTAATCATGGAATTTATCATTTATCTTTAAGGCTTGACCTAGGTCTACATCAATCCTATCAGAATAGCAGGCATCCACAAATGGACATATATTTTGCAATAACCTGGCTGCAGCTAAGTAGAATGGATTAACCAAAATTAGTGTCCTGATTGTGCTTACGTGCAGCAGTTAATACTAAGACACAACTGCACAGGGCTCTCATAAATCAAACAACATTTGCGCACAGGTTTTTAGACACATGTACATGAATATGAAAGATTATAGGAATTTCAAACCCCAAGTTCTCTGAAACACTATTCTAACTGATTTTCCAACAGTGTTATAATGTCTTACTCTATATATACACACACAAGATGATATACATGGATACAAGACTGCAGAATGTCCTTTTAATCTTGAAAATAACCTTTATGTGAAAATGAACACAGAAATTCGAGGATATCTGTTCTCTACTAGAATGTTTCAACATAAGGCAAGCTTTCAGCGGTAGGAAACAACTCAAACAGGAGAAGTAGTTTCCACTGCGATTACAATTCACATTTGTAGGCTTTAAGCATTTTTTGCCTTTAAAAATCTCAAAATGTATCCTCTGTCAGACACAGACATACACTGCAGAAAACCAACAAGATACATTTTACAAGATACATTTTGAAGCATCAGCACACACAACATGGATATTAATACTAATTTTGTGCTTTCTATGTAAAGTTTAAATCTCCTCAGACAGAGGGAGCAAAATTAGTATAAATAGATAACCATGTTATTTAGGGCCCCATTGTCAAGTGTAACTCTTTAGACTAAGACTAATTAGACTAAGTTGGTACACTGAATGTTTCTAAGAACCTATTTATTGTATAATATAACTCTTACTAAAGGATAATAATAATAATAATAATAATAATAATAATAATTGTAAATTCAAGACGGCACACTATACAAATGTACAAATCACAAAGTGTGTTTATTGATATTATATATTGTTTTGAAGTTACACTTTGATCTCATGGGATGTGATGCTTTGAGGAAAATATCTCTAGTTGCAACTCAAAAAGGAAGAGAAAGACTAGAATTAAGCAAGCATGATTCAATACATTCATCCCACCTGGATGTCCTGTGTCACACTCCTCTAGGTCCTCATCATCACTGGAACATTCTGCTGATGAGACAATGTCATCTGTTGTCTGTCAGTTTAACAAAAGGTATGTTTAAGAGTAAGATGGAGACAGAAAGAAGGAAATAGAGGGTGAGAGGAAGAGAGAGAGAAAACAGATACTTTTATATTACACATGAGCGTGGCCACCAGTACTAAAAATAAGTGACTTGTTTAAACATGTTAAATTTTTAAAGTAAATAAGTAAATTAAATAAATAACTTAAATACAATTTTTTACAACATTTTTATTAATTTCAAAAAGGAAAGCGCTAAGCATTTTGCTTATACTACGTTTCCATCCCTGTAATTAATATAAATCTTGATTTCAATTCAGGGTAGTATTAAATGTTTCATTTGGAATAAAGATGGAGATGACTATAGATTAAATACTACATGAACAAAAAAAAGGCTACAGGAGCTTTTATGATATTGGTATATGGTAGGATATGATATATGGTAAATCCATAGGCAGTAATACATTAATATTAATACAGCAACCACAATTATTCCAGTCCCATTGCTAATTATGGTTAACAGAATTTACAAATTTTCAGATGCAATAAACCAAATAAACGAACAATTTAAATAGCTATTTTTAAATAACACAAAAATATAACAAATTTCAAATTACTTCAAATTTAACACAAAATGCCACTTTTACAAACTTTCAGATGCTAAGATGTGACTACTGCAGTTTCAGAATTATTCAACCTCTTTATGACAAGTGTCTTTAGTACTTAGTAGAGCACTCTTTTGCTATCATGACCTGCTGCAACTGTGATGCATTGCCAGACACCAGCTTCTGGCAGCATCCCTGAGGAATCTTGGCCTATTCCTTCTGCCAAGCTCAGACTACACATTTATGCGCCTCACAATGTTCACCATGTCAGAACAGGCACTCATAGTGCCCTAAATTTGTGCTGTGTCTTGATTAGGAGACTGGATTGACTTTGTAGGTCCTTGGGGTTGAGGGTCAAGAAGTAGTCAGTCATGGCTACAGAAGCGGTGTGTGATGCTGACGGTTTTGTGTTCAGAAAAGAGAAATATAGCCCCAAGCGCAATATCTAACACGATTTTCGACTTCTGTACAGAAAAAACACATGACTCATAATACATAACATTGTTAGAATTTCAAAAGGTGTCCATTTATTATAGTTTTTGATTAGCAGCTATCGAGATATGTCCAGATTTACCTTCCGATCTCTGTATTGGCAAAATTGTGGTATTTGACTGAATAAGTCAAAATACTAGACATGTACAATTAGTACAATTTGCTATATGTAATTTCAAAGTTGCACCCAGGGTCCAAGCACATATTAGTTCAAAGAGCCACATTATATGTAGCTTGTGTACATTCAGCATTTTATGCATGCATGTGTTTTAGGAAATCGTTTGATCGGACATCACACTTCAGCATAAAACAATCTCAGTGGCTCTAAAACACCACCTACATTTTAATTGCAAATTCTACGCCTTGAAATGTTAGGTAAAAGTTCCTGATTCTTGGTCATGATTCCCTGATTCATGGTCACTTGCCTTTGGTGTGACCAATGGACTCGATAGCACCCCCTAAAAGTTCTAAATGTTTTTCCTTTACTGTGGTTGCCACAATTCAATGGAAATAAAACTTCAAACATGTTACGATACATTGTGAAGGAATAATGGATATCGCCAACAGAAACATAATGACAGGTAGTTGATTTATTTGAGACACAAAACTAGACAATATGTCAGAAGTTCATTAAATTGGGCGACATAATGGTCATCATTACACCATTACATTTTAGTATTGGTATGACGCGACTCTTTGGTGATGCTTTATTTGCGTGGTTAAAATGAGTATAGCACCAACTATATAAAGTCATGTTTACTGCAGTTTGAGGTAGGTTTTGTATGTGTTTTTGGGTTTGCCAGAAGATAATCGTGATGAGTCAGGTGTATTCGACAATCACGTGTTCCATCCCAGGTACACCTTGCACTATTTACTCATAAAAAAAATCTCTGGAAATTTGAGTTTCTGCTATATGACTATATACTACCGCTAACATTTCTAAATTAATTTGTGATATTTTCACAATTTCTTTAGGGAAGACAGACAGTTTAACAGTTTCAAACCCCAGTTTAACAGTTCCAAACCCCTTTCAAACGCCTCCTACACAGTTCATGAGATTGTTTTGCATCACCTATCTATATACAGTCATGTTTACTGCAGATCAAGGAAGGCTTCGTATGAGGTTTTGGGTTTGACCAAAGGTAAATGTGACTATTTACGTTTTGCAGACTGCCCAAAGTCCACCTTCCACCATTGTGCACGGGTCCTTCTTTTGGTGTCACTAAACTTATTATAGCAGAAAAACATCTATCACAGTTTTATGTGTCTCTGTCCAACAGGAAATCAGACATTTTTGCTGGAATGTGCAACTTTCACGCAGTGTTTTGAGGGACTTTTAAAAACTCCAACTTCCAACTGATATTGCAATTAAGTATATGCCTGTCTCATCATCTCTATAGTGCCACCTATGCTTTCAAAGCATATTTGATACATCTGTATTGGTCCACTCATTAAGATCTGGCAGTATATGACTCTATAGTGCCTCTTAAAGTTTCTAAATGAGTTTTTCTCCATTACTCACAAAATGTGTAATATAGCACAAAAGCAAAAATACACAAAAACCAGAGCAGAAACATAATCACATCCATCATCAAGTCATACACACCCAATGCATAATATGTCTGTGTCTGTTCCTTTATTGTTCATTATGACAGACATATTATGCATTGGGTTGATTAGCTTCGCCAAACAGGGAATAGGCCATATTGGAAGCAAGGCCATATTACAGCAAAGTCATTAACAATTATTACAGATAAAAAGCAAAACTGAAGACAATTTCAGAAAAAAACTTGTAGCTGGACCTGGGGGTTCCTAAAACAATAAATAAAGGTATTTGATTATTAAAATGTACTCTGTTTTACAATATTATTACCTGAATGGTGGGTGGGGAGCGCTGCTTTCGGGTTGTGGTTGTGGACAGGGTTGTTGTGGTCTCTATGAAAGTGGTGGACATCTCAGGGGGCATAGAGGTGGTGGTATGGGAAGGGCTTCGGCTGGTAGGTACATCTCCTACCAGTCGCACACTGCCATTCACCTTAATGTTGGCATGACCCTCAGCAGCCATGTTAAGAACTTTGAGCCCATTGTAGTATAGACCAGACAGCTGGCCTTGATATGGACGTTTGCGATCATTTCCTCCTATCGAGATCATGGCTTGGGTGTTGAAAATGGTGAGCTGCCGACCTAAGCACAAAAACCAGAGCAGAAACAATCACATACACCATCAAGTCGCATATACTGAAAAATTATAACATGTACATATTTATTACAGAACAGTACAGAATTGTGCATACTGTATTTATTATTACTCTGCTCTGATCTGTGGTGAGATACAAGTACAAGATATGATAGGTTAGTAAACTAACTTCTTTACACAAAAACTGTTAGAATTTACAACAACTCTGACTTGTTAGGTACACCCATTAGGCTGACACCCATTTTGCATACTCTGTATCTCTCCATATTTAACATTGCTACAAATACAATTGTATTCCATTTGACATGAAATGACTGGGGGAGGGGGGTAATCTCATTTACATTGAAGAAATGTTTATTTGATTCATGCATGTAATTACATGGTAGGGAAATATGAAGAGGCTTTGAACAGTGTTAAAGGGACTTTATAATCATCGTATTAGGTTTAGGCAATCATCTTTAAAACCATTTTATATTCATATTATTGTAAAAGCTTAAGTGCTAAATAATACTAAATGTTAAACCCGATCCAGTTTACATTTATTACCACAGAGCAACAAGCTTGAAAATAAGCAAATAAATAAAATGTTCCCTTTATTGTTCAATTTAAATGCAAACACAACTGTACTGTGTATGAACGCAAATGAATTGTTTCATGTTCTTACAATTGTTTTTACAGTATATAATCCAGTATATCCACTATTCATCATGGATGCATTTTCTACTACATACTATAAATACTGTAAAAAATCTATTAAAATATTTTACTATTCATTATTAGTCCCTTTAACTAGTAAATGGTTCAACATAATCTAAAAGAGGCAAAATAATAATAATAATAAACAATACGTTTTTGGGTGTTTTAAGTCTTGTCTGACCATTTGTTTTGTATAACAATGATATGATATGACAAGGAAAACAAAAACAAACAATAAATTAATTAAGGTCTTGTAAAGGTTACCTTTCTCATGCAGCCAATCTTCAACCGGCCGGGTATATTTGAAAGGGATTTTCTTATTAGCCATTTGAAAGCGCTCAATGTCACTGATGCCTTCAAAGTTTGAAAGTTTAAAAAGCATTTTAGCACTCTTTGCACATTTCACATTTAAATGCTGTTTAGGATAATATTTAGTTGAGTTTAGATTGGTTAGGTGTTATTTTTATCTGCTTATGAAGATTTACTCTGCAATTAATGCAAATGCAAATCACAAACAGAAAGATTCTTGACAGCCCCAGTTATGGTTCAACATATACTTTTGCCATGTTTATACAATGGTATGATGCATAGATACAATGCAGATTAATGATTAATTAATGAATTCAGATTAAATAACTGTAGTTAATTCAAAGGTATTTTCCCACTGGACATCACATGCTCCTACAGTTGAAAAGACAAGGAACAAATCACTCTACAAACAATTCAGAGAGGACAGAGAGAGATGAAAGATAAGCCCTCTGATGAACAGATGTAACACCATGCTGATAACGTTATTGCATGTGTAGTGTAAGGTCTATGACTGACATAATCCTACTCCACTGGGAAAAGAGCAGCCAGTATACAGTGGCTTGCAAAAGTCTGGACACCTCTGGTCATTTTTTGTAACTGTGAATAGATAGGTGAATAATAAAACATTTTAAAAATTAACATTTTAGAGTACAAAAAAAGGAAAGAGCACCATGTGAACACTGGGTGAGAATATGACAATAAATGTATATTTTCTTTAATTATAAGTACCAGGAACGCAACAGGATCAGATGGGATCTGCGGTTGAATTTTCATAGCCTGCGCATCACAGCTCGCTCTGGAATTTATACAGATCTTAATCAACATGCATGAATTCAACATGCTTTAATCAATCATCATTCCTGCCCCAAAGAAACCCGATCAGCCTGCCTCAATGACTACCGCCCAATAGCCCTCACATCAGTCGTGGTAATGTTCTTTGATAAGCTGGTCAGAGATGTCATCACCACTTCACTGCCAGACTCCATGTACCTACTCCAGTTTGCTTATTACTGCAGTTTGCTTACTACTAGATTTGTGACTTACAGACAGACCACAAGCAGCACAGGTAGGCAAACGTCTCACCCAAACTCACCCTTATCCCTTGGACCTCTAGGTTTGTGACCCACTTGATATACTGTGACTACATTTATGACCGTGTGCAGACAACACTGCAGTGGAAAGAGCAGACAATTTCAAGTACCATGAAATTCACATCTTGTATGATCTGCCATGGTCTTGCCACAAGATGGCATGGTTTTCTTCACTCCCTGATGAAGACCTGTAAGTTTTCTACCACCTCAGATTCCTAAGGGCTGCCCTCCAAGGTGCTGAGGAATGTCTACTCCTGCACGTATCCTGATACTCCTGCAAGTATCCTGATAGGAAATATCACAGCCTGGTTTGGGAACAGCACCAAGTAGGACAGACTGGCTCTCCAGAGGGCTCTCTGAGCTCCCTCACCTGCAGACCATCTACAGCAGGTGGTGATGGACCAAGGCCAGGAAGATTGTAAAGGATCTTAGTCATCCAAGCAATGGACTGTTCTCTCTGTTGTGGTCAGGGCAGCGCTTTCGCTCCCTGAAGGCAAACACAGAAAGGACAAGGAGTTTCTTCACACAATTCTGACTCTTAACCAGGACTGTGGCTATAAATACTGTGGCTGTTTTTACCTATACACAATTTTCACTGTACATAATTATTATTATTATCATAATTACTACCTCCTGCTCATTTGCACTACATTATGTTGCACATGCACTTTGCACTTGTTGGTTATTTTATTTGACAAAGCTGTATAGTCTTTGCTTATTTTATATTTTATAACAGAACTGTACACAGACACAAACACACACAAACTGGCTTAATGCACCTATTTTATATTGGAACTCTTGAACTATTGGAACTGTCTTCATAATGCATACACACATGGACAAAATTGTTGGTACCCCTCAGTTAATGAAAGAAAAACCCACAACGGTCACAGAAATAAATCTGACAAAAGTAATAATATATATAAAAAAATAATAAATAAAAAACCCACACTGATTTTGAACCATGCTTCAACATAATTATTTTAATTAATTTACTAATTAAAAGTAAACTCATTAAACAGGCCTGGACAGAAATGATGGTACCCCTGAAAATAATGTGACCAAAGGGACATGTTAAATCAAGGTGTGTCCACTAATTAGCATTACAGGTGTCTACAATCTTGTAATCAGTCAGTGGGCCTTATATATAGGGCTACAGGTAGTCACTGTGCTGTTTGGTGACAACAGTCACACTGAACATGGACCAGAGGAAGCGAAGGAAAGAGCTGTCTCAGGAGATTAGAAAGAAAATTATAGACAAGCATGTTAAAGCTAAAGGTTATAAGACCATCTCCATGCAGCTTGATGTTCCTGTGACTACAGTTGCACATATTATTTAGAAATTTAAGATCCATGGGACTGTAGCCAACCTCCCTGGACGTGGCCGCAGGAGGACAATTTGTGACAAATCAAAAAGACGGATAAATACAAATGGTAACAAAAGAGCCCAGAAAAACGTATAAAGAGATTCAAGCCCAGTGTCAGAAAGCTTGGTCTCAGTCGCAGGTCATGGGTCTTTCAACAGGATAATGACCCAAAATACACAGCTAAAAACACCCAAGAATGGCTAAGAGGAAAACATTAGACTATTCTGAAGTGGCCCTGATGAGCCCTGACCTAAATCCTATTGAGCATCATTTGGAAGAAGTCAAGTCAGCGCAACTAAACTTACTTGACGTAGATAGGAGCCTAGGGATCAGTCGCCAAACCCCTCGAGCAACCAGAGTAGCAGTATGCTCATGAACGTGACGGACTCTCTCAGACGTCCTCATGAAGATTTAACTCGATCTAGGATATAGCAAACAAACGCCAACCCTCCCGGTCGGCTTAGCAACCGTAATTCTCGGCAACGAGGAGTTCGTGTCAGCTCCCTAAGTACCCCAGCCTCAGGTGAACCAAATCATCAGAACAAACACACGTGATTAACCAAACCAATGAATGTGAATCGACACAGTCTGTAAAGCTTGACATGAACATGAATACTGAACAGGAAGTCCGTGAACCAGGAAATCAACTAAACATCAACTTAAAAGTCCTTGAATTTGAAGCCTGTGGACCGCGGCTCGGGAACGCCCCCGCGACGCAGACCTGACATTGCCTCAAAAGGTTGTGCAGCAGTGTGCAGCGATCAAGTAATAATGGTAGAAGGTTTAAACAGTAATTTTTAAATGGCTGACGATCCATATAGGACAGCATTTACATCAATCCTAGATTCTGTCGGCATTACCCAAAATGTAACGGGGCTACACCTGTGTAATGTGATGTGATAATAAATGTGATTTGATAACCTAAATATTCTTATGCAAACCTCAGCAATTTAATATGAATTCAATTATAATAATAATTTTATATACATACAGCTACACCTTAGTGAAAATGTATTTTTGCCCACTTTTATTGTATGAAGTGTTCAATAACACCATAGACTTACAATTTATTAAAAATCTCCCTAACTTATCGACCTCAGTCTACTCTCAATCGGACCCAACGGAGCTTGATAGACGAACCAGCTGCTTAGAAAATACCTTTCATTCTACCTTAGACAAGGAAGCACCACTTAATTGTAAAAAGACAAATCTGAAAAAAGCTCACCAAAAACAATCGAACGAGTACTTTAAAAAATACAGTATGAAAATTGGAGTGGAAAAGGTGGGCAACCAAGCTGGAGGAACTGCACCCTGACTAGAAGGAATTCCTTCCAAACTACTAACTGAAGTACTCCCAGTTATAATCAAACCTATTTTAACAATAGTAAACTCAGGCAGGGTCATGTACCTAAAGCTTTTAAACTAGCAGTAAATCAACTTTGATAGACCTGATTAATTAAAGAAATATTCCTAACCTACCACTAATATCTAAGAACTTCTATGGCCCAACAAAATCGCCCTGCATGAACCACGTACGAAAAATTCCAATCTGGATTCAGACCACATTATAGCACTGAGACAGCTCTAGTTAAGATAGAAGTTAGACGACTGTGTATCCCTGTTGGTGTTTCCTGACCTCAGTGTAGCTTTTGCTACTATTCTAGTAGAAAAATATGTATACATGGTTGACATTACAGGAACAGCCCCATTGTAACATTACTAGGATATCTTTTCTACATCTTCATACGACTGCCAAGGTTCTTCTATTGACATAAGCTCTACATGGTCTTGCCATCATGATTACTTAGGTCACAGGGCCCAAAGCCCCATCACAAAGCCAGGGGAGCATCTCTGCAATAACCTTCCGGACTCAGACATAGTAATATTATAGTAATTATAGTAATATAATATTAGGATGGAAACGCATTTCATTTGTTAAGTAATGCTTTCCTTTAGATAAAGGTTGCAAATCCGAGGTTCATGGGCACAGGTAATTGTGGTGAACTAAGATACTGGTGCTGCCCCGCCAGGTTTGTGGACAGTGGAGCAGATAGATTCCAGTATTTCAGAGTCGTAAGCCACACTCTAATAAATGTTCTCATTCTCTGTAAACTAAAAATCCAAAAAGTACTAATTTCATTTCTTTACCTTATTCTGAGTTAATGACTGTCCAGCTACCTGCTACTGCTACCTGCCTCGGGCTAGTTGCCCACCATCCATTGCTGAGCTGTTTCCTACTATTGTCACTATTAACCCTAATTTTATCATTATTCTTACCAACCAATACTGAATGACTATTTTAGTTATATCATATTATGATTATATTGGTACTCCTGAGCAGAACAGACATGTGGCGGTACAATGACATTTAATTGATCATTTATAAGTTGTCTTGACCAGGTGAGGACCTTTGGCTTGCTCACTGTTTTTTATTTTATTTTATGTTTTGTTTATGTTTTATCTTATATCTTAATACTGGATTCCTATAAAGCTATGTCAGAGGTTAAAATCAGCTTTACAAATCAATCTGTTATGAGTAAATTATTAATTAAATATGTTTTTTAGGATGTTCCTTGTCTTACATATTTGTTAATGTACTGGAGAGCATATGAAGTACAGTGAAAGTCAAAAAAAACTCAAAATCGCTTACAGTTAACAAACAGATGTTACCTGATGGAAAATGCTCATTGACAGCCCAGTTGTCCACCTGTAGTGTGGCATTTCCTCCATTTCTGGTGAAGCGTACCAAGTGATATTTTCCATCATTGACTGCAGTAGTGGTCTCTTTGACACCAATGTCCACTGTGCCAATGTTAAACATCACACCTACATTGCCTTCTTCCTGAAATACACACAAATACACATTGTTTCAGAGAAGCTGAAGAAACCAAGACTGCTATCTTGTTTAAATTAATTTAATAAAAACAAACTGCTAACAGGAATGACATTCACATAGCATGAGTAATGCACTGTCCAATGTACCAATGTAATTTGTAAAAATATTTTAATCAAATGATGCAAGCCATGCCAGCAACTATAACTGATTTTTTTTCTGAAGCTCAATTGTCTATGTAGCTCAATGTTTTATAAAATATGTACTCAAATGTCTTAAATGTATGCTTAAATTTACTAGTTTGCAAGTCCATGAAGGCTCTACCACGAATTACAATTTCAATTACCAATACAATAAGTAAACAGACAAAAATAAATTAATCCATGTATTAATTAAAATAAAAAAGGGGGGAGAAGAAAAGTCAATAATTTACATGACCAAATATGTCCTTAAAGGTGACCAGATCTTTTAGAACTGTACAGATTTTTGATACATCATTATACATACATTTTCCCATGGTGATGATTTTGCTACTTGTGTAAGCCACATCTTAACCAAGGGCACATCAGGCTTAGATTATATCAAATCTATAGGATTTGATATAATTACATATGTACATTAAAGTACATATGTTTGATAGAATTGAGGCAAAAATTAAACATTTCTAGAATAGCAAATTAAATTAAACATTTCTAGAATAACACACAGAAACCTCCATTCTACCATGTCAACTACCATTTCAGCATCTAATGATATAACTATAGGTACTTATTTAATAGTCATATTTAAATAATCTACTATGTTTAACACACTCAGTAACTTGTCTGATCATTACCCTGATTACAACAGTTTGGTCTGGTTTAATTAGCCTTGGAAGTAGAGATTCCAATCGACAATCAGTGTTTTTGTAATAATCTCCAAGTCTATGTTGAGTAAACTGACTGGCTGGTATGATGAACATTCTAATGGGTCTTTTATCTTTTTTACAAGCAAATATCTCAGGTAGTATGTTATTATCCATCATTTCATTGATAACTTGCATAAGTATTGGACTAATCTTGGGCCAGAATATCTTACAGAATTCTAATGGATAACCGTCCTGACCTGGTGATTTTCTAGAGGCCATAGACTTAATAATCTTCCACACTTCTTAGACCCGATCAATATATAGCACTAAATGAAGCCACTCCTGCATGTTATAAATATGTACATAGCCCTAGATTATCAGGCAGAGGAGGTGGAGTATGCATAATCTACCAGAATACACTAGATATTATTCAAAAACACTAACACCTTCATTTCTTTGGAGATTATTTACATTAATATATCAAATCCAGCCACAAATAAAATTCACACTAATTAATATTAATTAGTGTGAATTAGTGTGGCCTCCAGGGCCCTATTCTGAATTTTTAAAATAATTTAGTGATTTTGCTACAGACTTGGCAGTGTGCAGTGACAAAGTTATAATAGTAGGAGACTTTAATATTGATTTTAAGAAAAGCAGATGATCCATTAACAAAGGCGTTTTTTGTTAATGTGTTGCACCTGAGGCCGTGGTACTTAAGGGTCTCCCACGCAATACTCAATGCCGAGAATTAAACTAAATGGATTTGATCTGTCCAAGGACATCAAGGTCATCGGAGAGGTTACCTTCTGATATCTAGATAGCGTTACTGATACCGTTCATGGGCAAGCCTCGACACCAGGTCTGTTCAGCATTGAACGGAGTCCCACCAGCCTCAGGTGTGTTTTGAGTTGTCCCTTTGTGTTGTCACGGTTGTGTTTGGTTGTTCATTTTGCCCTGTACTTGCTGCTTTTTGCTACGTTCTCCCCTGTTTTGTTTTCTTATATTCTGTTAATAAATATACTTGCATTGGTCCATCTCTGCGAGTGTTTGTCCCTCTGTGTCTGACCTAGCTTGTCATGACAGAATTCTCGGCCGAATTCCTCCGAACAGAGGAGATGGATGCCGTGAATCTGGCTGTGCATGCCCAAGGATAAGTCTTGGGGCAGCAGCACCACACCTTCCAGTGTGTGTCTGAGACCATTAGTCGCTTGGTGCAGCAACAGGCGGACCAACGGCAGTAAGTCGCCCAACTAGTGGGCGACATTCAGGGGCTCATGAAGCAGTTTCAGGCTTCGTTGAAGCCCACTAGTTCTACCTGCCATGTCACAACGTCCACTAGTCCGTATCCGGTGGGCAGACCGCATACGTATTCTGGCGATCCTGAGCTTTGCGAGGGGTTCTTGTTTCAGTGCTGGGTTTATTTAAGTAGCCAAGCAGCCGGCACTGACCAGGCGAAAATCGCCTTTCTTGTATCCTGTCTCGCTGGTAAAGCTTTGGATTGGGCCACTGCCACCTGGGAGGAGCTTAATGTGAAACCCTTTTCGGAGTACCTGAAGCACTTCAAGGCGGTGTTTCAGCATCCCCGAGAGGGGCTCACGAAGGGCAACCTGCTGCTGCGGCTGGAGCAGGGCAACAGGTCGGCAGCCCACTATGCGCTGGAGTTTCGCTTCTTGGCCGCGCTTGGTCGCTATACCCCCACCAGGCCCCGGGGTGCTGGGGGGCCAGTAGCTGGTGGGGAAGGGCCGGTAGCTGGTGGGGTATTTATACCGTGCCACACAGGTGGGTCTGGTCAGCGTTGATTACCGCTGGGGATTCTGGGGCTTGGAGTTCTTTGCTCCAACCCCACCCAGCCAAACACAATTCCCCGTCGCACCTTTGTAGAGCGAACGGTAACAGTGGGTTTAAGTTGTGAACAGTGAAGAGAAGCTGAAGTGAAAAGAGAAAAGTTTCAGTAGTGAACGGCGAAAAGCTGAAGTTAAAAGAGAAAAGCATTTGAGTTGTTGTCTTTTGTTTGAGTAAACATCACTCCTGGTTTTTCCTTTGTTTGTTTTCCCGCCATTTTCTATGTTGCTTATGATCAGTGTTTATACTGCCACCTCTCACAGCTGTGGTAGCGCAGTGGAAATACACTGGGCTCCCATTACCAGGGTTGGGAGTTCAAGCCCAACAGTCACCAAGCATACATCATAAGAGTGGTAGTTTCAAGAGTGGTAGTTTCAATAATAAAACAAAGTTTAACTGCACTTGAGTCCAAACCCCACACCATAACAATTTAAGCTTGTAAGGATGAGGATAAGATGAGCTCTTAAGGTAGTTTTAAAAGCATTCCATTTAGTTGCAGAGGAGGTATATGCATGTTGATTGTGATGCCAGTATTGTATTATTTTCTCTAGAGTGTATAAACAAAGATTTTTAGCTAAAAAATGTTTGTAGCTATTGGGCGTGACAAATTAAAGTCCATCTTTAGGTACACTGGGCTATGATGAAAGAAATTCAATTGGAAGAAATTAAATAATAGTCCAATTTGACTTTGAGGATTTGAGTAAAAAGTAAAATCTTCCTCTGAGGAGTTTAGTTTTCACCATGAATACACTTTTCACGGCCTTGTTATCGCGCCCCAAAAGTCCAAAACCTCTGCAATACTAGTCACATAGCAGATCCATACGGGACATGAACTTAGTAATAACTTTAAGTAGGTAACTGAGGAAGTTCAAAACCTGTTTTTTTTTTTTTTTTTGTTAAGCTAGGATTTATTCCTAAGTGATAGGGCACAAAAACACATCGATCACAGTACAGTGTACAGTGCAACTGAGTAAGGTCATAAACTGTACACATCTTTAACCACATTAGGTGTGGCTGCTTATGACTGCTGCTCCAATGATTAAGCAAAAAAGAAAAAACAAAACATACAGAAATTCAATATGGACTATGTATTACTATTCAGTATTCAGAGAGGAAGAAAATAAAGCACTATTAACACTGTTAAGAGTCTGTATTGCCTTCTTGAGGACGCAGAAAAGTAAACAAAAACAAAAGTAAAAAAAAAACTCCTGATTTCTCACAGATTCACAGGGCTAGAAAGAAAAACAATTCACCAGCTCTCAGGATTAAATTGTACAAGTATGGTTCTGCACAGGTTGCCCTGGGTGAACTGAGATTTCTGTGGCCCACCCATGTTGGTAGCCTGTTCTGTAAAAAACTTAGCAAGCAAAAATACTACCTACAGCATTCTCCTTTAAGCCCACAATTCTCACATTTTTGCATCCTTGTTGGCCGAGATATGCTGTTCGGACTCTTTGCGTCTGCAATTTATCCAGACAAGTCTGGAGGTTTCAAGGTTGGAAATGAAACCAGCTATACCAGCTCTGACTGTCAGACATAAACACCCAACCCAAGACGGAGGAATCACACTGGAGTGATTTGGGAAGAAAGTGTCACCTTTCTGGGCCCCAGCTACTGATAGCTAGCAGTATATAGAAGAGTACTAAAGCTCACTCAGCGTATTTGTCCTCGCTGATTGAGAGTAACACAAAACATCCATCTTAAATATTCTTCCTCAAAGCTCAGACCATTAACTAATTACATCTTAGCTAACATTTTAGCTCATCCCCCAACCTTTGTCTAAAGCACTAAATAATACCACTGACATTTACATCAATATTTATATTATTCAGTTGGCATTACCCAAAACGTAACTGAACCTACACACCTGTAAACATACCCTGATATTAGTTTTGACCCTGGGTTAGTATTGAAAACCTAACACGGTAGCCGATGAAAGGGTAGACTACATTATCGATCAGAGGAAGACCCAGTTCCCCTGTACAAGTAAGAACTACATAGTTTCAGGACAAGATTCCCAGAGTTTAGCTGTTGCCATTGCCTTTGGTGCACATGTGAGATTTTTCTATTTTATTTAATAATATAAATGTTGTCTCTCTTTGCAATAGGTAAGAGTTAGGCAGCAAAGTGACACTTTTCCCAAATGTGGAGGGAACTCGCTTCACAGGGATTGACACCTCAAAATGTGTACACTAAACAAACTGTTATATTGTTATATAAAACAGGTAATCAGTATCTGTAATGGAATACATTTTTAAGTAACCCTTCCAACACTGGGCTTATGTAACCTAGAGTATTGTTTTAGGCACCTGTGAAATTAAATTAGAATTAAAGCATCTTGGCAAAACATGTTAATTTGTTTAATAAATCACTAACAGAATAAATACAAATAACAGTAATACAAAGTTAGTGGTAGAAGTAGTGGTTTATATCATTTTTGTACTATTCAATGACTTTAGATTAAGTGTGTTTTAATTGTATTTTAAATCACTTTAATACATACTACCTTTCTGTGAGCTACTTGGACACCCTTGGCCAAATCACACAAATTATCAATGATTTTACTTTGTAGCTATTAAAAACAACAACAATAGCATGTTTGACAAATCCAATGCACAGTTACTCTTTTATAATCAAAAAACATAATCTTGGCCAGTGTGTTCTGGGCAAAACTCCGGACACTGTAAGTCAATACTTTGTAGATCCCCCTACTGTCTGTCATAAGAGTTTTAACTCTCTTCAGTGTTTGTGTTTAATCAAGATTGTTTTCATATACACCACCTTTGTCAGTTCTACTTTGCAAAGTATTGACAACGTCTCAGTTGCATATTGAGCTATTTGTTTTCTCCAGTGTATGGCCTTTTTGCCTGTTTGCATGTTAGGGTTAGCTTGTTTGCCTGTAGGGTTTGCCTGTTTGTGTTTTAAATTTTGGACATTTGTTTCCTGGTTGGATTTAGTTTTGGCTTTGACTCTCTCTGACTTCTCTTCTCCTGATTTGCCCATGTCTGTATGATTGCTACTCTTGGTTCTGACCTGCTTTACAATAAAGAAAGTGGTTTTTTTCATGAAATGTATTTCCTTTTGTTTCTCCAAAAGTACCTTTGCTGACACCTTTGCTATGAGTTCCAATTTGACTTCTTCAGCACAGCCCTTTTCTCCGTATCTCATATTTTTTCACAACGTGACAGATTAAGTTTTCTTTTTATTATTCTTTTATTAAGAATATGTTTGAGCAAAGCACCGCAGCAGATTGTAATGGTGCACCACCCTCTGACTAAACTGTCATGCGGGTTCTTGGCAGTCATATGACAATAAAAATCTGTATCAAGGCAAATAATTTACAATTCTGTATGGCAGTACCTAGCAGTACATTGTACATGTACATGGACAGATTAAAACAGAGCTGTCTTTTTAAGAGCTGAATGTGAAATACACAGATTTCCTTCTTCAGTCTGCAGTAACAGCTAAAGGGAGAAGTGTCCTGCATTGTGTCTTCTTACAGATGTCCAACTGTTATATCATTTACAATACAGAGCAGTAAATGAGTGAGGCAGCAGTTCCGACTGTAAAATGTTCTCTCACAATGCAGAGAGGTAGCCAAGGCGTGGACTCCTGGGTTGGAAGCAAGTTCACTACTGTTACAAAAGCATAGTAGCAGTTTTCTCCAAGAGTTTTCTTGGTTTTCCAGATCTTATCCTTATCTCCACTGTTCTTCTGAACTGCCATTTCTGACAGTCACTGTAGAAGCTGTAAGCTAACGAAATATGTAAATATCTTTGTATAGCCTAAAAACAATCTGTAATGGAATACATTTTTAAGTAACCCTTCCAACACTGGGCTTATGTAACCTAGAGTATTGTTTTAGGCACCTGTGAAATTAAATTAGAATTAAAGCATCTTGGCAAAACATGTTGCCACTGTTCACTGTAGAAGCTGTAAGCTAACGAAATATGTAAATATCTTTGTATAGCCTAAAAACAATGTATATATACAGATTAGAATTTTTTGTAATGCTCACGTAAGCATTTTAGGGCGAATTTTGCATTCTCTTGTGGACAGAGCATTTTAGTAATGCTGCTATATGGCCAACCGGTTGCGAATCCACCATAGGCGCCAAAAAAAGAGGCAGAGGAGCGGAAGTCCATGTTAGACTAGGACAACTCTTCGGCGTTCACATCACAGAGGAATATGGACAAAACACCACACGGAAAGACAAAATGGACACAGCAATGCCTTTACTTTCTACTTTAGACAGCTGAGGAGGTTTGGTATTGATCCAGACATCCTTATGACTTTCTACACATTCATTGTGGAGAGAATTTTGATTGGCTGTATCACCACCTGGTAGGGAAACTGCACTGTACACTTACCTTATAACCAAGTATTGTGGCGTGACAAATGTGATTTGATTATATTTATGCTCTTATGATTATCTACCTTAGTAAAAGAAAAACAACAAGCCTTCCATTTCCATTCTGTAAGCTTGTAGGTTATACAGTAGGTTGTTTTTTCCCCCTCATCCTCTCATATGTTCTTATTCATATGGCATCATATGGCATAAGCTCAAGGAAGCATTAATCAGCATGAATTTATTATGAAACTCACAATGTGCAGCATGATGTAGTCGCCTAGTCGAGGAGCACTATCAATGCGAACCAGAATTCCATCTTTGATAGTGGTGCTGAAGCCTACAGCCAGTCGATCTGTTCTTGTACTTGGTCGTTCATTGCTGGGCCATGTGTATGTGATCAGTCCTCCACCTTTTCCAAATATATATGTAGCTCCCGCTGAAAAAAAGGGCAGATAGCAAAAGGTTAAACAATTAGCGCACACTATCATTTACTCTCATTCATATGCCATATTGTCAGAAGTTTGTTTCTTCAGAATACTACGTACTACGTTAGTTTTGCGGTGGAACAATAAGAATAATATAACAAATGATTTGAGAGACAGACTCCTAGTACTTTTTTCACAATATTAGATGCTCTAGTGCAGCATTTAAGATATAAAACTTGTATATTAAATCACCAAATCCTCTATTTAGAGAAGGTTTATTTTAGACTTTAAGTCCTGACTTCCATAATTAAACAGAGTTCTTTCAAGGAAAAAAGCAGTTAACTGAAGTCTTAGGGTCACTGGTTTTAAAACATCTGAATTCATTAATGTGTGAAGCTTATTCAACAACAACAACAACAACAACAACAACAATAATAATAATAATAACAATAATAATAATTTTAAAAGAGAAATAAGGATAGCCAAATCAATCAAATCAGACAAAAATGTTAAACTTGTTATTTATTGAGGAACGTGGTCCAATATTGTCCAAAAGTATGTGAACCTTTGTATGTGAACCCTAAACTGGTTAATTCGTCCTGTACATAGGCTTGAGTAATTGTAGCCCATTCCTCTGTACAAAACAACTCCGTTATGTTGGTGGGTTTCTTCCTATGAACTGCCTGCTTCAGGCCCTTCCACAACATTACCATTGGATTAAGGTCAGGACTTTGAATTGACCACTCTATAACATTTACGTTTTTCTTTAACCATTCTTGAGCAGAACAACTTGTGTGCATAGGGTTTTTTTTCTTGCTGCATGACCATTGCTCTTGAGATTCAACTCACTGACAAATGCCCTGACATTTATTTATTTATTTGCTGGTGTAATTCAGAATTTATTGTTTAATCAATGATGAAGGCAAGCCTTTCAGACCCCTATGCAGCAAAATCAGCACAAACCATGATACTTCCACCACCATTCACAGAGGGAATAAGTTTTTTTATGCTGGATTGCACTTATTTTCCTTTGTCCGAACAGAACACTTCGCATTACAACCAAGATCTATTTTGGTGTCATCTGTCCACAAAACATTGTTCCAGTAGCCTTATGGCTTGTCCATGTGGTCTTTAGCAAACTGCAGACTATGTTTGGAGAGCAGTGGCTTTGTCTTTGCAAGCCTGCCATGCACACCAGTGTGTGGAACAAATATTTTGAACAGTCCAAATAAGCTGAGTTAAAATCAAAAATCAAATTATTGTAACACACAGACATAGCCTGTTAGCTACATGGCAATGTATAATACGTTGTCCACCTCAGCATTATTAGTAGTATATTTTATAACATTATAAACAATAAACAAATTACTGAATGAAGCGGTAGTGTGACATCATTTAGCATTGTTGGTATCCCTTCAACAAGAAATATTAATGTCATCAAAGGGGTTGCCAACAGTCATAAATGTATACTATGTTTTCTGTTTTCTTTGAAACCAACTCATTAGCACATGTAATCAACTGTTTTACAAAAGAATGTTTTTTTTTTCAGAATCTGATGGTCCACTTATTACATATGAAAAGAATGCCACATACATCACCACCAATCTCGTCTGTCACTGGCAAGTCTCCCTCATTGAAAACAATTTGTCAATATACCGGAGTGCTTGTTTAAGACATATCTTGTCTGAACCTATTTCTTTTCAAAAAAATATCTCATGTATTCTGCCCTCTCTTCCTCTGTGACTGTGTGTGCTGCGTAACTGCTGTCCTCCTGCTTGTATTGCAAAAAAAAGTCTTTACATATTTGCAGAATAACATCTCTGAACTGAGCCAAACCTCATAGATGTTTACTACATACCCCTTCTCAACAGCCTTCATCAATTCGATACTAACTCAAGCCCCTATGATGGATCTTTCGCCTTTACTATGCATTCACATTTGGAGTTGCTTTTCCTGCTCAGCACAAGTATAACAGAGTGGGATTAACTTGCCATTGACTTGCCATTACTGTGAGCAGGCAGCATGTACCGTCTTCCGCCAGCAGGGGGTCGGCCAGCAAAGTAGGAAAGCTGGTGGGGTTGGAGCAAAGAACTCCAAGCCCCAGAATTCCCAGCGGTAATCAATACATGATATAATACACCCAGCCAAACACACTTCCCCGTCGCTCCTTTGTAGAGGGGCGAACGGTAACAGTGGGTTTAAGTTGCGAACAGAAAAGAGAAAAGTTGTGAACAGAAAAGTGAAAAGCATTTGAGTTGTTGTCTTTAGTTTGAGTAAACATCACTCCTGTTTTTTCCTTTGATTGTTTTCCCGCCATTTTCTGTGTTGCTTATGATCAGTGTTTATACTGCTACCCCTCACAGCCATGGTGGCACAGTGGAAATACACTGGGCTCCCATTACCAGGGTTGGGAGTTCAAGCCCAACAGTTACCAAGCACACACCACAAGAGGAGTGGTTTCATTTACTCATAATAAAACAAATTTTGATTGCACTTGAGTCCAAACCCCACACCACACTGTAAACATTACAGCAGCATGGTAAAAAGGATGTAGGAGTTTGCTTGGTGGATGTACATTCACCTTGACTAGAACATAGTATTCTTCAAGTGGTTGAAAATCTTTGAAAAAAAATTAGGGTATTTCTTCTGGGGCTGACAGAATTGGTACAAACTACTTTTTTACTCTCCTTTGCTTTGTAATACAATTTGCACACATCTCTTGGTTTGAGCCTGTTAGGAGCTGTGTAGCTACACATGAATGCAGCCACACCCATCCCTCTTAGCATTTGCCCACTGACATTCTCACATTACTTCTACATCTTGACCATATGCTTGAACAAGTATCTACCTTGGCATCAAATTGTTTTTGCAATTTACCATGCAGAATCTATGACACTGAATGAACCTGTCTGGGGTGGAATGACATTCATGGTCGTAATGCAAGCTTTTCTCACACCATCTTTCTCATAATACCCATCCACATAATATACACCAAACTTACTTGAGTTAGGGTGTGGTGCTTCTCCTGTACTTTTAGCATACTCAAGCCATTCATTAGACACATTTGAGAATGTCTTGTGTTGGTTAATGTGTGCATTGTGTCAGTGCTAGTGTGTGAAAATAAATTTGTGACGATACTTAATAAAAGCCTCTTGTAGTTAAAGAACATTGTTACAATACAACTCCTTTTTAAAGTCAAACACACCACCTGTGTTGATACTGTGTTGTACCACTCAAACTGTTTTCTGTCTTGCTCACTCATTATATCATAGATGTCAAGTCGAGTCAAGTCAAATTTATTTGTATAGCGCTTTTTACAACTGTTATCACAAAGCAGCTTTACATACTTAGTAATTAGTAAAAAGATGTAAAAACATTTGTCCGGGTATGAACCCACATAGTTCTCAATTTGTGAGGAAAAAGATAAATATAGACATGTGGTTGATGTGTCTGCCTCCACCTTGGTGGTGGTAGTGCTGCAGACACTGGTTCTCAACGTGGGAAAAGGTGGAGGAAGAAAGTTGTCAGGGTCGGAGCCTCACACAGAGCTGAGAAGACACACCATGACCAGGGTTAGTATGTGGTCGAACCCTAAGCAGAAAAGGGATTGTGCGCTGGGTCGCATCATGGGCGTCTTTCCAAAGAGGCCAAACTGAAAACAGGCAGCAGGAGCCAGGCATTCAGTCTAGCTGAAGTCAAAGGCTGCTACAATCTCATCATACAAAAAAATCACCCACTTGATCCAAAACACAATTGAAATCCTGCATGGATGATTTTTCTCAGTTGAAAGGTAATACATTTCTTAAAGAGTAAATTAAGTTATGTGGAGGGTGTAAATAATTATTACAGTATCCTGATGGAAGGCAGCAGCAGTTATTGAGAGGCTGAAATGTAGAAACCGGTTATCCCCAGGAGCCCTGTCTTACCTCTGGAAGAGTGAGAGTAAAGAAATGCAAAAGCATGCTAACTGCTAACCTGGTGCCACTAATCCCTGTGTCTCCAACAAGCAGACTTACATGCTGCAAGCAATTATGTTTTCCTCTCTTTAGCTGAGGAAGAACAACACTTGTCAAGCATGCTCTGTATCTGTCCAACGATGACTCTGTGCCAAATGATAATGAGCCAGAAGAATACATACAATACTCCCTCCATTGCTCCATCTTATTTGTGAAAGGGTTTTAGAGAGAGAAAGAGAGAGTGAGAGAGAGTGACAGAGACAGAGAGACAGAGAGAGCATGCAGGAGAATGATATTGATGGACCGAATAACTGGAGAGAGAAACAGAAAAAGAATAGGGGAATTAATCTAACTCAGGTGAAAATAAGTGAAACTGATGGGACAGAAAAGGGGAGTTTTTCAGAAGTGATCCAGCCCTATGCAAATCCACCTCCACCACAGAGCAAATCAGAAAGACTTGCTGCCACTGCAGAGGAGTGAGCAGCTTTTAATCAGGGGGAGGAGAGACAGAATCTGAAAGAGAGAGAGGGAGAGTTCAGAGCAAAAAGGGAGAGAGAGCAAAAGAGAGCATGGGAAAGATAGCAAAATGTAAAACACTTAACAGCCACAAGAAGGATGGGTCCACTCACAAGATTGTAAGAATGAAATAAGAAGAGAATCATCTTAAATGATCATCATCGTCATCAGATACGCAAGATTTTCATTCTAGATGCAGATATTTATTCTGTATTTCCGTATGGAATGTATTTTTGTGATAGATAGTTATTGACAGAAATGGTTACAAACTAACAGAGCAAATGATCCAGTGTATTAATAAACAAAGTTAAATATAAAAAAGTATTAAGCAAATTAGCTAACAAATGTAAGACAAAATAGACAGAAACAATTCTGCATCATTTGTATCATCAATCAAGAAGTCATATGCATTGGAACACTGGATAAAAAAGCCGGATTGCAAATCATATGAACATATGTTTATTTATTCATAGCCACAATTTACTTATCATTTAATGTCTATTTTCAGCATGATAATGTCACAAGGCAAATGTTGCCTGTAGGGTTGCCACGTGTAGTTGGCATCAATCATTTTTAAAATGAGATCATTCTCTCAGGTCTCTAAAACACTTCAGTTCAAATAACAACCACTTTTCCTTTCACTACTGATTAGTTCCCTCCATATCCATAAATAAAATTGTCATTGTGTGTTGAAGGCCGTTCTGGATAAAGAACTTGTTCCATTAGTTTTAATTGTACTTGCAGCTGAGGTTTCTCTTCTCTTTCTTATTCTTATCTTCCACTACAACATGAAGATCAACTTCTTTTAGTCACACAACACAAGCATGATAGGCCTTAAGGGCCGCTGCAACAGGTTTTTTCTGCTCTTATTGTACTCTTATATGCCAGTTTCACAGGTATATGTAGCTTCTTTTTCTAAGGAAGCCTATTAGTCCATTTTAGAACTAAAATAGTTAAGTATGCCGCATCATTTGGCTGTTTTATACATAAGTTGATCATTCAGGTTTCAGCAGACATTTGAAAGCTAGAGCGACTGGCATCCACAACAATCAGCATGGGAAGTGGGGTCCAGTTCTGCCAAAAGTCCCTTGATATTATGTACTAGCATGGGGTCCAAAAGGTTGCCAAAAGACAAAGACTTGCGTTGTAGCCGTGAAGTCTCCACAATCACTGTGTCCCTCTCCCACTGAGAGGGAACCAAACTCGCTACACCAACAGGCAATCACACCATTGTTCTTTTTAAATAATGTGCAACTATATGTTTAATTAATTCATATTACTCTTATTATAATTACTTTTTTATCACATCTGATTTTCCCCATGTATATCGCACCACACTTTTTGAGATATCAACAGTGCTCCAACTCCTGATTGTTCTGCTTCATTGTGTGGTGTGGGCTTGTATACAGCTTTTTGATCACACATAGTGGTAGGAACACCATGGATTACAATAGAAACTACCTACCAACAACACAGCATCTCATATCCATAATTCATGCTTAATCCACACAGTTTTTACATCAAATCATTTGGCAAAGTGTTTACTTATGGAATTTGGGAAATAGTTTTGAGCATTAAAAAAAATCTACTTCAAAATCATATTCAAATCCAACTTCCACAAATGATTCACAGTGGATACCGCTCACAACAACTTGCACACATTTACATTTGTAAAATGCTTTGTTAGCATGTGTATCAAACACCCACAAAAACTGTCAATTAGATCTGAATTTGTATTATATTTGATTGTTCGCTGTTGCACTGTACTCTTATTTGATTCTTAATTGTTCGTTATGTTTAACTGCAAAAAGTTTCCCCCTATAAAGTAGAATAATGCACGAAACGAGCAGCAAATTAACCTGTTCGTTATAGATAAAACACTTATTTATTTAGGCTGTGCCAGTGTGGAATTAAATAGAAAGTTTGTTAGTCCATTTTTCTGTGTGGGTCTATTTTTCTTATTTGGTCATAGGTCACTGATTCAAGCAGTCAGGCGGTAATGGTAAGTTGACAGGTTCAATAGAGCTGCCTCTGTTAACCCGGTCAGCAACCTAGTGCAATACTGAGTCAGAATATTCAGGCTTCTGCTTTGGACATGAACAATTACATGCATCCCAGCTGCCAGAAACAGCAGAGGCCTACTAGTGAGAAAACAGTACTAGACTAGACTAGAATCCATCATTTCTACAGTGAACTGCATATGATTAATTTGCTGACAGAGATTTCTAATGGAGTGATAACACTGCCTCCTCTAAAAATTATGGGTTGAATACAATTTCAAAAACATGAAGCACAGTTGTTGTTCATCAGCATACTCTAATTTGGAATGCATTGTAAAATGCAGTAAGGGTTATTCATATTTTATGACTTACTGGAGTACAACAAGTATAAGGCAGCAGTTATGCCATCTCCTTGTAATCATCTTCACACAAAAATCATACACACATGTAATCATCTATGCACAAAAAGCCTGGTTTATAATAAATCTGTTTCTTAAAATGGATTATTTAGTGTGAATCATGCCTCAATGCAAACAACTTTGCTATAGAGAGGCAAGAAGCTGCTAAATTTAAAAGATGACTGTTGATACTCTCTCTAGGTGTGGGCATCATGTTGAGATTATCCCAAGACCACAACCGGCAAAGCTAAAAGATGAGATACTACAGAGAAGTACTTGAAGAAGGTTCTAATGAAGCAAATAACAAAACAAAAGAAAGAGTTTTGTGTTTACAATTACAAAAATACAATAAGAACACCTGGTGTTAACAATGCTAGAAAAAATGTTGTATAGACACACATGACAAGTGTTTGCCATGAAACTGCTGTGTCTGATCCACTTGTACCAGTGCAACACACACTAACACACCACCACCATATCAGTGTCACTGCAGTGCCCAGACTCAATTACTACCTGCTCTGCAATGCTGGGGTTCTGACCATTAAGAAACCATTGACAACATTTTTATTGTCTCCCATCAAAATAGCTACCTTTTCCTTGGTTTTCCATGAAAATGCTGCCCAGCACTTCATTTAAACTTTTTGCGATAAAAACGCTTTGGATAATGATGTCATTTCCTGCCACATTCCTTGTCACATAAGTTTCATTATAAAAATTTCTCCATCTCTCCTTTTCTGGACATCTCTCTGCAAAAAAGCAGCTTTTCTATTAAACACATTCTTGTCACCTCCGTGGTCCAACATACATCTGCTGTGTTTGTTTTCTGCATTTTAAACTGCACACTTCTTTCGTGGTAAGAGGCATATGAAACAATCATGTTGACTTTAAAAGGAGTAAAGTTTTTTATTTCAATTTAATTGAAAGCTTGTTAGAGACTCATTTATGAAGAATGTTAGATGACTCGTCTGGATTGCAAACTTACAAACTCTTTCAAGATCAATCAATGTTATATTGGCAATGTCTACTCAGTCTTACCGGTGCTTTGCATCTTGAGGTAAACCCTTTGTGTTTAAATGTGTGAAGGTGTCACTTGATTTTTTACAGTTTTTGACTAAATTTATTAAAGTAGTTTTTTATTTGGGGGGGGGGTTTGTTTTTGCTATCTCTCTGATTAATTTGTTAATGCATTAATGCATTGTCAGTTCTTTTAATATTAAGCATATTGACAGTTCCTGTGAACAGCTACCAAATGCAAATTCAACACTTAAATAAACTCCAGACCTTTTATCCCATTAATATGCCCAAAAACCTCATGATTTGAAGCTGAAAGTCTAAACTTGTCACATTTTGATTACTGAAAATCTGTGAATCTGATCTGTAACTGTTCTGTTTGTAGATAACAATTTTATCTACAAACATCTCAGAATTTATCAATGAGGTCAGATTGCTTGGTTGTAATGAAAATCTGTAGCACTTCATGGATGAGAGTTAATAAGCTCTCCAAAGAGGTTGTGAGGTAGGCGGACTGGGCCTTTCTAGCTTTATTTACCATTACTGGGCATCTGATATCCAAAGGTTTTTATTTTGGCTTAATAGACCTCACAAGCTGGTGTCGGCTTGCTGCCGAGAATCTTGCTGCTTTTCGTATCCTCTAGCCTTCCAGTTCTTTCTTTCTCTTTTTACGTCCCGTTGTCCTCTCCACCCTTAATTGTTCACCATCATTGCTATTACAAGTTCACACTCAATAAGACTTTCATGGGCGGTCTGCAAGAAAAAAAACCCAAACCAATTAAAAAACATCCTTGGGCCTTGGGCCTATAAATCCAAATTAGATTTGTTTTTGGGCACAGCTGTTAAGCACAGTGGTGGAAATGTCATGGTTTGGGGTTGCTTTTCTGTAGCAGGGCCTGATAAGTTCTCATTACAGAATTAATTATTAATTATACATTTTTTGTATTTTGTTTTGAAGGTAATTGTGAGACCATCTGTCCAAAAACTGAAACTGAAGTGCAGCTAGACCATGCAAAATAACAAAATATTCCAGTAAATCCAACAAAGAATGGCTCAAAGAAAAGAAATGGAGAGTTCTGGAATGGCCAAGACAAAGCCTGGATCTTAATCCCATCGAGATGCTGCGGGGTGATTTGAAACAGGTTGTGCACACAAGAACCCCCTCAAACATCACACAGCTGAAAGCATTTTGAAGAAAAACGTCTGCTTGGTGCATTTAGGTCATCTGTCTCTGGGGTGCATATGGATGCTCAGAGCATTCTAAGATTCCGTATTGTAACTGATTCAATTATTTCTCTCTCTCACTCTCAAGTCACCATAGACCTAGACTGTGAATAGAAATAGGTAAAGTACAAATATTTTTTTAAAAATTGAACATCTATTTTAACAAGGTGAGAATGTGATTAAAACTCCATAAAAATGAGTTTTAATTGTCAATGTCATTTATTTGTAAGTGTATACTAACAATACATGTATACTAATCTAATGAGATCCCATCCTAAAAAGGAGTGGAACTCTAGACACAGGCAGAGTAATCATTGGAACATCTGTAATGGCACTCTGAGGAAACTGACAATAAAACATTAGGAAACTAGAGAGCAGGAAGAAATCAATAAGAGCAAGAAATGGGAAACATAGCTAAGAAGGCTGAAAACATTGCAGAACTGAAATGGGACAACAAAATATTATTATTAATTAAAACATTTCATCCTTTACTAATTTGCACTGAGCACATTATTGTAGTGTGTTATTGTGAGCACATTGGTGTACTGTATGTTGGTCAATCCAACAAGCCCTCTTTCTGTAAGCACCCAATATTGCCATGATATTTATATTGTATGGAAACTTCCTGCAATTATAAATCACAAAACACAGGTGGAAATAATAGAAAATGTGTAAGGAGCCGCATCAGAGGAAAGTTCCAGACTATAGAGCAGTTTCCAGTTTAAGAATTCTATGATACATAGCCAGTTGTGATTCTAGAGTCTGTTGGGGCCCTCCAACCAGCGTTCATCACCATTGTTTATATACATTTCATTTGATAGTAACAATGTAATAGTTCTAATACAGAGAATTAAGCATATTTGCTTAAGCCACCTATACATTTAGACTAACGTCACATTAGTCCAAATTTTTGCTTCTTAATTTAGTAATTTAGCATTCAGCTAATCACTGTGCTTTTCAAGTGTCTCTCTCACAGTTAAGGCTAGACTAGCAACATTTAGTTATTTAGGATTGTATTTTAACATTATCATATGCTTCATTCACCACTGTTACAGTACACAAAAGCCACAGTTTGCACCACGATTTTGACCTCACAGTTTGGTACAACAGGGAAAAAAACAAGACTAAGCCAGGTTTTTTTCATTTAATTTGAACAGACCGTTGTGCAAGTTACATTTTGTTCCATCTAGTGGTGTATAGTACCCCCTGAGGTTGTTAATACAGCCTATAGTGAGTTCATTAAGTAGTTTTAGTATGTTTACTGTGCACACACACACACAAAATTCTGATAAAATGCTGTCTTCTACATAATTTCGCGAGTTGATTTCATGAGTTGAAGCCAGATATTTGGGTGATTTGGGTTTCAAATCCAAAGGTGAGAACAAAATAAAAAGAGTAAAGGCCGAGAGTATGGGTCCCAGATTCTGAGAACACCATGTAAATCCAATGGCAGGTGGTACACTTGCTTATTAACCTATTTAAAATAATTTTTATTGCAATACGCGTACCGTGTGTGCTTTGTGAGACTGCGCACACCGTGAGCGGAGAAAGCCAGGGCCCCCCAACAGAGTTCCGGTATCTTCTACTGATGGCACATTGACACTGCTGTAGTCTAAAGTTGTCAGCCCTCTGGGGCTCCTCACTTGCCTGGGCCCCCAAGCATTTGCTTGCCTTGCCTGGTGGCAAGCGGTGTATCTGTACATAGCTAGTTTTGAACCATGATGAGGATTTTTTTTTTAAATTTGGCTTTGTGCACAATATGTGACCTTTGTAGGAGCCAGACATATAATAAGATGAGGGAAAGACTAATTCAATTATGGAAGCTGAAAAACTGACCTGGTCAGTGCTCTCAGCTGTGCCTATTGCTCAAACATCCTTGGGATAAAAGCACTGAGGTGATAACGAAGCACAGGAACAACCTAGCTATGCTTTAGGAAAGATGTTTTCTGAAACATGACACCTATGCAACACTGCAAAGTCAATATTGTGGAATTAAACAAAAACATTCTAGCTGGTGTCATGTGTTTATGGTTGTTGAATAAGCTAAAGTGGTTTCCTTAAGGTAGAGGTGAAAGACAAGGCTTTTTTAAGTATTTCCATTGTGTCGTGTGTGACAGTATGATAAATAAACTGTGCTGTATACCTTCCAATTTTTGCTGGCTGCAGCAACAACACAAAGGAAGGATTTTAGTAGTATGGACAAAAAAATGCACTGGGCACAATCTGCAGCAGAGAACATGTTTTCCCTGCAGCTATGAATCTAGGTTAGGAGATGTTTTTTGCCTTTCTTTCGCCTGCATCATTGGAATCCTGTGAAAACGTTGTATTGTTTTTCCTGTCTTGTCCTGTCCCTTTCTATGCTTCCTACCTCGCCTTTCTCTCTCACTTTTCACAAATCAAGTCTGAAGGAGCTGGCTTTTTTGTCAGAATAAGATGTGTGCTCCTAGAACGAAAGGAAAAAGAGAACGAAAACATGTCTGGCGAGAACTGATTTTATGCTCTCGGGACTCAGTGTTCCAGTTTAGGGTTTAGAGATTAAATTAACTTTAGGTCAATTCTTTAACACCACCTAGTGTCACAACTGGGTATTTTGTTCTAAAATACTGTTCAGAAGTATTGAGTGGTAGTGATAATACTCAATAGCATAATTATTTTATTATTATTATTATTACCATATATTGTGCAGTAATAAGGTGGCACGAAGGTGGCACTCAAGGTGGTTCACAATGAGCACAATGTGAGCAGTGAATCCAAATATACCATTGTAATCAGAAACGTGCTGGGTAATAGCTTACTACAGGACACTATTAAAAAGATGTTACGCAGAATTATGGAGGTCCTTGTGAAGAAGAATTTGACTACACTTGAAATGGGTGGAATGTGCTTTACTTCTGTAATTTAACCCTTAAGCATTATGGCTTTTCTTTTCCCATGCTATTCAAATACAACTGAGTAATAACATAAGTCATTATATATGTTTCCAAATATGTTTATCAGCTACAAGAGTTTTAAAAACAAGTAATGTACTATAATTCTTCCTGTTTATATATGTGAGCACTTCCAATATTTAATCAAATCATGCTTTTTTATAGGTGCCAATAATACATTTCTAAGGGCTAAAATTAGTTTGTATTTATTTAAGTGACTTTTAGACTGAAGTTTTAGTTGAATAGCAATTCCATCATGCCGCAGAATTAAAGATGCCCCTTAATATGTCTCTTATGCATAGTAAAAACAGCAGTAAAGTGTTGCATAGTGATAGCAGCAGTAACCAGCATACTCACGGTCATTGCATGTTGTGCCAGAGTAAGAGGTCATGGAGCAGTCACAAGTAAAGTTCTCCCACTGCTGAATGCACACTCCAAAGTTGGCACAGGAGTCTTCTTGGCATGTAGTACTGGGTCCTAGCATGAAAAAGAAGACTGGGTCATTAGTCTATAGCAACAACTCAGACCCCAATGTTCATCACCAATGTTCTCCATGCACCAGTGCATATCAAAGTGGTCAACAGGAGCACTAGCATGCAAGCAAGGAAACTCTCACAAACTAGAGTATGTAACAGCAGTGCAATCCCATTGACAACATGTCACAATGTCTGAGCAAAAGAAATAAATGAAAAAGGAATTATCACTAATCGATGCCTTTAGTATATTAGATGGCTAACGGACAAGCACATCTCCAAACGCTAAACAAACAATGAATTAAAAAGTATTAGTGAAATCACAAGAGAAATGACTCATGCTACATCACAATACTGCACACATTCATGTAAATGTATGTACTCATTTGAAACTTCACAGAGTATTCAAACCAGATGTGTTTTCATTCCGTGCTAGCTGAATGATCTCACATTTCTCCAGGACGGAACGGTAACAGCATGATTAATACTCAAGGAAAAGTAATCCAAAAAAAAGTGATACTTACAACATTTCTAACATTTTTATTTTTTAATTATACCAAAAACACAGTGCTCTATATTAAAAGCTAATCTTATCAGCACAGGTTTTTGGGGAAATGAGAAAGGAAGAAAGACAGAAAAAGACAATGCTTTTTATGTATCTTTCTTTCTTGAACAAGTGCAACTGCATTGCTTTTCAGTGCGGCCATTTTAGGCAGGGCCTTGAGAAAACATAATAGTGCCTTATAGTGCCTTCCAGTATTAATGGTTTCCTTGGTTAACAAGCAAAAAAGGTCTTTGTTGTTTATCAGCTTGATTATTACACTACATAAATAAGAGCAACCAAAGCTACATAAAACAGACCCTTATTATTAAAATATACCTTTAAGTTAACATTTTAACTATTAGCATTATTTTGGTAATTTTGTTAATATTCTTTAATTCCCTTTGTGTAGATGACAACACTCTTCTCAAAGTCTTCTCAAATTATGCTGCAGAAAGTGGAAAAACATAAGTGATGGGAACTGAGCCTGTTCCTCTGTATAAAATCTCTCCATAATTCCCTTATGGGCTCTCACTTTCAGCTCACCCCACAGATCATCAGTGCAGTTTAGGTCAGCAGGCTGGAATATCCATTTTGAAAGCTAGATTTTTTTTGGTCAGTGAACCATTTTGTGAGTGTTTGGATCTCAGTCATGGTAGGTTATTACCAAGCCATTACCAAGTTTAGCATCCTGACAAAAACAGGTAGATTTTTTTTTAAATCTAAAATGTGTAAATGGTATTAGAGTCCAAGATGCCATAGAACCATAAAACCTAGTTGAGATGAAACTTCAAAGAGATGTTCAGCCAACTCCATGTGCATATTTCCTTGATTCGTTATCATCAGACACTCCCCTCTGGAAAACATTTTAAATCACTACTTGGTGAGGGGGTGTCCTCTGATGATACATTTGGAGACCCCATGGTGCAACTGCAGCTGTCCACATGTGATTCTTTGCCTCTAAAAACTAAACATACATCCTTCAGGTAGGTAAATGGGTATTTTCAGGAGTGAGGTTACTTTTTATGGCAATTGCTTTTTGTTTTTTCTTGATGTTGAGAGAGAGTCATGGAAAGCTTATACATTTCCACACAAAAAACAGGTACACACAGAGAAAACACATCAAGAACATAAGAACATGCAGGCCTCATGTAGGCTTGAGTTTGATTCAAAGTTCTTCTCATCATCCACACAGATGGTTAATAAAAGAGATTTACTTTGTTGTTGATGTACATTGCCTTATGTAGTCTTTATTGTTTATAATAGCAAATTGTAAGCAAAACGCAAAACTGACTTTAATTCTCATTCAATCATTCTATTGACTGCTACTTACTAAATAATGGTTAAATAAAATGTTCTTTCACTTACTTAATTCTCCCTTTCTGTCTACCTCTAAGTTCTTATGTTTATTTCAATGTGCTCCTCATGGAAGACAATTAAGCCACAATGCATTACATGCATTTCAGTGTCTTGTGCAGTTTTGTGTAACACCTACTACCTTGCAAGTCAGCTTTGGTGAAACCAACTGAAAGGACAGAAAGAAAGGGACAAAGCAAGGTTAGTAGAAGAATGAGAATAGAATTGTGTGTATGTGTTTGTGTGTGTCCTGAAGGATAGAAAAGAACAGATAGACTTGTGTTTTGGAACAGCACTGATGTGAATAGATTTTTAAAATACATATATTTCTTGAACAACAGGTCTATACCTTTGTGGTAGTTATATTTTACTGAAGTTGTGATGCCATCTAGTGGTCATAGAGCCATTATGTACAGCAGCATCATGTAGAAATAGTAATCTGCATGTTTCTATTTCATATTAATATGATTTAAAACCATAAATACAGTACAAACTAACAAGGATTTCCCACACTGAACAAAATACTTGATTTCTTGTGAGCTAGTTTGAAGAACAAAGCTTGGGTCCAGATATCTCTTGGATGCTCCCATTTGTTAAAATCCAGCACTAGTTCACCTAATTTAACTTGGAAATATGGAATTATGCACACAATTCACGATTCAAACACAACGTGGTCTGGATTAATGTAACAATAATATAATTTCAAACCACCACACTATAAGTAGAATCTCATTTGTTTTCACTCAGATATCATTCTAAATCACAGTTCTGCAAATCTCTAAACACAAATTGCATCATTCAGCACACTTTGGTCTCCTAGAAACAATGACCTTTAAAATGCAACACCCTGATTACCATCTAGTCAATGTTGCACCTGGGCAGACTCAATTGGTGGAACACTTCAATCATTTGTAAAGTATAAAAGAGGTCTCAAGTGATTTCTACAGCTGTTAGACTGGTTCCCTGTAGGGATCAACCTGGTATTTTTCAGGCCGCTGCTTGGCCAACCTTTCTAAACATTGCACCTGATGTGGATGACGTCCTCTTACCTGAATAGGATCAGAGGCAGAATGATCTGTATAATTGCATTGCATTTTTGCAACCTTTCTAAATATGTGCATTGTTTGTTTGTTAAAATAAGTCACATTTGTGTTAAATACACATATCCAGTACTGAAAATGCTATTTTGGGACCCTACACTTCACCAAAAGGAGAAGAAAGAAACTTATTTTCATACACTGGATACATTTCCATGCATTTAACTGTGTAATGCATGAAGCAAGAAACATACATGTACACTTTTGATGGTAGTGTTTTGAATTTCAATAGTGTTTATATGATGCTCTGTACAAGATAAGCAGATAATAGATGTATGTAATGTTTTGGTGGAAGGAATCAGTTTTGAGAAGAGAGAACATGGTTAGTGCTTTTTTTTACTGAGCAAAACACTCAGTAATTGTCAATTTAGTTTACATATTTTTATTTATCCACCTAGCATTTAGATCTAGGTTTTCATGCAATTTTTTTCTGAAAGGCTATTGGATTGTTCATTTAAATCTCTTTTTTGTTGTTTAGTCTTTGTTTTTTATGTTAATATTTCTGATTACTCAACCATAATATGTGGGACTAGGTGAGGCCCAGAGCAGAGCTCACCTTCACATCCATGTTCAATCTGACCGCTGTTGAAAAGCGCATCGTTGATAAGGTCAGGGAGGCGACCGTTTAAGTCCACAGAGGCCAGGCATCCTTGGAAGCCTTCACGAGACACAACAAGTTTGGGCAGGTTCTGGTACATGTTGGGCCCCAGACCAGCAACAAACAGATCACCTAAATCGCAAAAGAAACCCAAACCCGAAAGCAATTAACATTACAGAAACAGTTCATGGTTACTTTCATAGCTACATTCCTTTTCCATCAAGTTTGCAAAATACTGAATGTATCAACAAAATATTGAATGTATAATTTTTTTGACCATAAAGAAAATAGAATGCTAAAATGGAGTATTTATGGATTTTTAAAATCACCTTAACCTAACACATTTAGGTTTCACTGAAATGCCAATAACGTCAACCTTCAATGAATGAAATATATAAAAGTTGTATTCATCATGGGAAGGTGTATGTTTCATAAATACTGAGATTCATGAGGTTTCATGCTTTACCTTTCAGATCAAGGTTTTTAGCACCATTGACCACTTGGCTGACCGATTTGGTGTCCACCTTGAGAGTATGCGTGTTGGTAGTGTCTCGAGTGATGACCACACTGTGCCACTGGTTGTCGTTGAGAGGGCCATCACTGTTCCCCTTGAGCAGGCTGGGTCCATTTCCCAGGTCAAAGACATAGTGGATGTACCTGAGAGAACACATAATAAAATGCATTCTAACATCTAACACATGCACACATAAGGGAATTAAGAGAGGCCACTTGTTAAAAAGAACCTGTTAATATTCTACCCAGCGCTTTAGTGTGTACTACATTAATATATATATATCCGAACTCTGTTATGTGCAACATAACAACAACATAACAAAAAAACATGAAAAACACAAACAGAAAAACAAATCTGTCATTAAAATATTTTTCATGTGCTTTTAATATTATTCTATTTACAATCATGCTCATAAGAAAGGCCTCCTGGTGGCTGGGCCCTAAGCTGCAGCCTCAAAAAGCATGTGAGTTTAATGCAGTATGAACTTCTGTAACAATACTGAACAGCTTAACGCACATCAAAGGTGGTTGTGGAATGGATAAAACACACTAACATTAAGCTTTTGAAATGGATCTACCAAGTTCCTGACTTCCAATATGTGAAAGGTCAGATCTGTGCCAGGAAACCAACACAATTAAACAAATGTGACCAGTTTAATTAAGAAGAGCAAAAGCTTCTAGTCAAGGTGCAACTTGCTTTTAAACAAATGCTGTATGTACAGTGGAGAAAATAAGTATTTGACACCCTACTGACTTTAAAAGTTTTAATAAAAAAAAAAAAATAAAACGTCTCATAATTTTATGCCAGCTTTATTTAAACAGTGACACATAGAATATCAAAAGAAAAACATTTAAATTAATTACATGAAATGAGAAATAAAAAAAAATTTGAATTTCATTGAAGGAAATAAGTATTTGACCCCCTAGTAAAACATCATTTAATACTTGGTGGCAAAACCCTTGTTGGCAAACAGCTGATCAGATGTTTCTTGTAGTTTTTTTTATAAGGTTTGCACACACTTCAGGAGTAATTTTGGCCCACTCCTCTCTGCAGATGATCTCCAAATCCTTAAGGTCTTTAGGCGTGCATGTGGAAACGTGAAGCTTCATCTCTCCATAGATATTCTATGGGATTGAGGTCAGGATACTGGCTAGGGCATTCCATGGCCTTGATATGCTTCTTATGGAGCCACTCCTTTGTTTTCTTGGCTGTATGTTTTGGGTCGTTGTCGTGCTGGAAGACCCATCCACGACCCATTTTCAGTGCCCTGGCAGAGGCAAGGAGGTTGTCATCCAGGATTTTGCGATACATGGCCCCGTTCATCTTCCTGTTGATGCGGTGAAGTTGGCCTGTGCCCTTAAAAGAAAAACACCCCCAAAACATAATACTTCCACCACCATGCTTGACGGTGGGGATGGTGTTCTTAGGGTCATATTCTGTATTTTTCTTCCTCCAAACACATCGATTTGAGTTGAGGTCAAAGAGCTCAATTTTGGTCTCATCTGACCACAGTACCTTCTCCCAGTCTCTCTCGGAGTCATTAATATGTTCATTGGCGAACTTGAGGCGGGCCTGGACATAAGCCTTCTTGAGCAGAGGAACCTTGCATGCACTGCAGGATTCAAACCATTTTAAACAACCTTTCTTATGATCAATAAAACTCCATGAGGTGATATCTTGCATGGAGCTCCAGGCCTAGGTCGATTGACAGTAATGTTGTACTTCTTCCACTTCCGATTAATTGCACCAACAGTTGTTACCTTCTCATCCAGCTTCTTACTTATGGCCTCGTAGCCCATTCCAGCCTTGGGTAGGTCAACAATTTTGTCCCTGACATCTTTAGACAGCTCTTTAGTCTTGCCCATGGTGGAGATATTGGAGTGTCACTGACTCTCTTGGCAGGTGGCCTTTTACACAGGTGGCAATTTGGGACAGGTGTTTCTCATGCAGGTAACGACTTCACTGAGATTAGGGCGTGTCAGTAGTTTGTGGGAGCCAACATTAATCATGAGTCATGATTAATCATTAGTCATGATTTTTAGGGGATCAAATACTTAGTTCCCTCAATGAAATGCAAATTATTTTTTATTTAAATATTATTTCATTTTCTTTTTGGTATTCCATCTCTCACTGTTAAAATGAAGCTACCATAAAAATCATAGACTGTTTAATTATTTGTCAGAGTACAAACTTTCAAAATCATATCATCTATAATATAAACACATCAATAATGTAAATAAACGTAATATGGCCAATAATTGCAGACCTAATAAACTGAGCACAGAACTTTGCAGTCATTTGAAAGCGTTTAATCCTTGGATATACATTTTTAAATAAGGATCACATAATTTAGAGTAATGCAGTCTAAAGCACAGCATGCTGCAAACCATTGTACTTCAACAATAGAGGCCACTTTTTCTTTTTCTACTCACCCTTTAACCAACTCCACAGCAATAAAGTCACTGCCATCTCCACTATTGAACAGAATAAAGCCATCAGCAGATGTGGTTTTGAACTGGAAGAAGAGGTGCATGGTGCTGTAGGCCTGCAGCGTTGCCAGACCCAGGTAGCTGCCCTTGGTTTTAAAGGTCACTGGGTCTGCCACAATAGAGCGCAGGCCAAAGCGAGCATTGAGCTCACAGAACTCTATGTCTCCATTCTTGCACATGTCTATGTACAGTAGGCTATTGAACGTGAGGCTTTGCAGATGGCCGATGAAGCTGGAAGGTGTTGATGAGGCAAAGCGGCGCTCTGTCAGAATACCTGTTTCCAAATTACTGAACTCCAACCGTGTGTGATCACCATTCATCTGACCTATGAGAGAGAGAGAGAGAGAGAGAGAGAGAGGGAGAGAAAGGCACAGATAGAGTGTGTGTAAAAATGTTAAACTGATTTTTTTTGTATTACTTGTATCAGCATTTTTTAAATTAAAATGTTCAAATACACTGTTCAAATACACGTGAAAGACTAAAAGAAAAAGTTTAAAAAGCTTGTCCAGTCAACACTGCATGCAACTCTTTTGTTATATTTAAAACCAGTGGTTGTACACTGTTACCTTCAGCAACATCCTCATCCACTGTGAGTTTGAAGTTTTTACCGCGTCGCACCACTCTGACTGAGTGCCATTCGTTGTCATTCAGCTTTTGCCCAGCATAAAGTGTCTCAGGGCCTTTACCTGACAATGATGGTAGGTTAGTGAAAAATTATACAAAACACAATAGCTCTACAGAATGAGTTTAACTCAATCCTTTATTTATTTGCTTCAAAATGTCAAACCTCTTTTACTAACTAATGCTCAACTGTGATTGTGTCAAGCCGATCTAAAACTGAGTCAATGTAAATTTCAATTAAGCACCTGCTCTTTTATTCTGTTTATATTGTATTAACAAACATTACCCTTCCAAATGTATTACCATTTGGCTGTAAAATGGATTTTTTTATATAATAAAATACATTTAATACGAATTTCAACTGCTTTTGCTCATGACAAGTGTAGAGTTTAAAGATTATTTCAATTTGACATATAAGCAAGACATTTATAAGTTCCAGTCTATAAATAAATGGAGTCTAACAATAAATGCAGAATTGACAGACATATAGACATGCTATCAAATAAATGCACAAACGTAACATATCTATGCAAATGCATCTATACCAATATAAGCTATAACAATACCAGTACTAAAATATAATATAATAGTTAGCCAGTGGTATAGGGTGATAAGTGTTTAAGATTACCACCTGTTCAATTAAAATCCAAAGTGTTCATTAAATTAAATTCCCAATGAACAAATGTAATCTGTTAAAGATAACAGATTTACATTACTATAATGCTGTCTGAGAATTTGCAAATCACAATTGACAGCATCAGCCCAGTAAGTATATACATATATCAGTGTATTCCTAGCACAAAAGCATCCCTATGATCATGTGCTTCCTGCAACAAATATGATAATCTAAGCTATATAAATATTTCCATTTTCTACATTACCTCACTACTCTATTTTGCACACGGCAAACATAAAGCAATTTGAAGGGTAATAAATAGAGCACAAACTTACTGGCATTACAGTTTATCCTGACACAATCTAGATGGGGAAGAATAAGTGACAGATGAAATCGCATCCTTCAAGGTATGGCTGCAGACATCCAGTAACAGTAACTCCACCTCTCTGGGGACGGGCACATGTGACAGTGGCCATTTTGGATCAGCATCCACACTCCATTTTCTAGCTAATAAGTTTTAATTGATAATTTTTGGTTTTTATCTTTCCAATCTTGATTAATTGGTAATGTGAGAGTTTGAGTAATATAATAATATCTGAATAAGGTTAGATGAACATAAGTCAACTGTAAAATGTGGTAATTTTGATCTCATCATAAACATTTCACTTCTAATGAAACTTAAATAGGTTTGCTTAAATGATCCAATTGCAACATCAAACCAAGTTGTTCTCTGCCAGTTACAACATTCAATTATTGAAACCAAAAAAATGTACTTTATTGGGATGTCTAAAACAGGTGACTAATGGTTGATCTGATAAGATGGACTATAATCTTTTCTGTATTTTAGGTTATGATCTAAATGGCCAGTCCTGTCATGCGCCGTCAACCTCAGCAGAAAGATGGGGAGAGAACAGCCTCAGTCCAATAAGCACCAGCACCACACAGTGGTCAATATATGGTCAAATAGAAATGGTCAAAATAGAAACAACATATAGACTAAAACAGACAGCACAATAGATTTTAGTCATATGATGAGTGCTGAATATGTGAGTGATTATGCATTAAATGTGTTAAAGTAAAGTTAAACATTTTAGAATCAGTGATGCTGCTGATCACATAAAACAAAACTAAAACTAAGTTTTAACAGAGGAGCTAAGACAAAATGTTGTTGTCGGTGTGTGTGTGTGTGTGTGCTTGCAAGAGTAAAGAGATTAGAGAGATTCTGCTTTGGTCACCAGCTGCCAGTGAGCTGGGTACTCTGGTACTGGGCTGTTTGCCTTACGGGCCACAGGCTAAAGGCCTTTGAAGGGGTGAGTACCATCTTTAAACAAGGCATGGATGATGCTAGCAAGAGTAGGGAATGGAAATGAGGAGTAATTTGCTTGCTAGAATGGCAGAAAAGCAAATTGTTGTTGTTGTAAAATAATAATTACCAATCAAATACCACTTCAATAAACATATAGGTATACACCTAAAATAAGATGCCACAAAAGTTCTTTGGAGTGACATAATAAAAGTCTCACCTTAGGTTTCCTATGAATGTTTAAATATAGACATTTTTTATGGAAATACTCTGTCAAATTATCTACCACATTTTTTTTGCACAATGTTGTTTATCACAATAGAAATTTAAATGCTATTTCCTGCACAAAGAACAGAAACTGTGAAGAGAAAAAGGTTTATTGGCTGTGGTAAGTGACCATACACTACATACAGTGGGGAAAAAAAGTATTTAGTCAGTCACCAATTGTGCAAGTTCTCCCACTTAAAAAAATGAGAGAGGCCTGTAATTGACATCATAGGCAGACCTCAACTATAAGAGACAAAATGAGAAAAAAAAAATCAGAAAATCACATTGTCTGATTTTTTAAGAATTTATTTGCAAATAATGGTGGAAAATATGTATTTGGTCACCTACAAACAAGCAAGATTTCTGGCTGTATTAATGGCACCTGTTTGTACATTATACAGTATGAAAGACACCTGCCCACAACCTCAGTCACACTCCAAACTCCACTATGGTGAAGACCAAAGAGCTGTCGAAGGACACCAGAAACAAAATTGTAGACCTGCACCAGGCTGGGAAGACTGGATCTGCAATAGGCAAGCAGCTTGGTGTGAAGAAATATACTGTGGGAGCAATAATCAGAAAATGGGAGACCTACAAAACCACTGCTAATCTCCCTCGATCAGGGGCTCCACGCAAGATCTCAGCCCGTGGGGTCAAAATGATCACAAGAACGGTGAGCAAAAATCCCAGAACCACACGGGGGGACCTAGTGAATGACCTGCAGAAAACTGGGACCAACGTTACAAAGGCTACTGTCAGTAACACACTACACTGCCAGGGACTCAGATCTTGCAGTGCCAGACGTGTTCCCCTGCTTAAGCCAGTACATATCCGGGCGCGTCTAAAGTTTGCTAGAGGGCATTTGGATGTTCTGGAAGAGTATTTGTAGAATGTCTTATGGTCAGATGAAACCAAAGCAGAACTGTTTGGTACAAACACAACTCGCTGTATTTGGAGGAGAGTGAATGCTGAGTTGCATCCAAAGAACACCATACCAACTGTGAAGCATGGGGGTGGCAACATCATGCTGGGGGGCTGTTTCTCTGCAAAGGGACTAGGACGACTGGTCCGTGTATATGAAAGAATGAATGGGGCCATGTATTGTTAGATTTTGAGTGCAAACCTCCTTCCATCAACAAGGGCATTGAAGATGAAACGTGGCTGGGTCTTTCAGCATGACAATGATCCCAAGCACACTGCCAGGACAACAAAGGAGTGGCTTCGTAAGAAGCATTTCAAGGTCCTGGAGTGGCCTAGCCAGTCTCCAGATTTCAACCCCATAGAAAACCTTTGGAGGGAGTTGAAAGTCTGTGTTGCCCGCTGACAGCCCCAAAACATCACCGCTCTAGAGGAGATCTGCATGGAGGAATGGGCCAACATACCAGCAACGGTGTGTGCTAACCTTGTGAAGACTTGCAGAAAATGTTTGACCTCTGTCATTGCCAACAAAGGATATATAACAAAGTATTGAGATGAAGTTTTGTTATTGACCAAATACTTATTTTCCACCATTATTTGCAAATAAATTCTTTAAAAATCAGACAATGTGATTTTCTGATTTTTTCCCCCTCATTTTGTCTCTCATAGTTGAGGTCTACCTATGATGTCAATTACAGGCCTCTCTCATCTTTTTAAGTGGGAGAACTTGCACAATTGGTGACTGACTAAATACTTTTTTCCCCCACTGTATGAGGGATATACAGATTCATTTCATAGAGGCTGGTGTATTCCTTTGAATAATTATCCACTGAAATGCCCTGTAAGGCACTGGCCCTCAAACCAGTACTCAGGGACCTCTTGATAGCGAGGTCCAAAAAGCAATACTTGCAATACAATGCATTTAAGAGTGTACACACTAATGCAAATATCAGACAGATTCTACCACAGAGGTTTTGGTAGCACTTTATTTTAGTAATAGTAAATGTATGGTACATACTTATTAAGACAACAGTACCATATCGAAATCTACCTTGTACATCTATCAGAACTTATTCAGATGTTAATGTTAAATATCTAGTACTGATACATATTGTACTTTTTTTTTTTTTAAGCCACTGCTGCCTTTTAGAAATGACACCAGAAAACCCTGGGTATCTACCATTGAGTACATAATCAGTACCTTTTTCCACTTTGTGATTCTTTTAATTCTCCAGAAGATGGAAGTGTACAATTTCATTGCATGTTAATTGGTACGTGTCATTGGTAAGTGAGTGCATTGTAAAACTGAGGTAAAAGAACTGTAAAATAATGTGTGGTATAAATGTAAAATAATGTGTGGTAATTAAAAAGGAACTTTTTTAGAACTGTGTGCATAGTTCCATGTTTGTGTGTATGCAATGGGTAAAAACTGTATTATGTTCGAATTACAAAGAGCGAATTACATGGAGCTCCAGGCCTAGGTCGATTGACAGTAATGTTGTACTTCTTCCACTTCCGAATAATTGCACCAACAGTTGTCACCTTCTCATCCAGCTTCTTACTTATGGCTTTGTAGCCCATTCCAGCCTTGTGTAGGTCAACAATTTTGTCCCTGACATCTTTAGACAGCTCTTTAGTCTTGTCCATGGTGGAGATGTTGGAGTGTCACTGAGTCTCTTGGCAGGTGGCCTTTTACACAGGTGGCAATTTGGGACAGGTATCTCCCATGCAGGTAACGACTTCACTGAGATTAGGGCGTGTCAGTGGTCTGTGGGAGCCAACATTAGTCATGGTTTTTAGGGGATCAAATACTTAGTTCCCTCAATGAAATGCAAATTATTTTTTATTTAAATAATATTTTATTTTCTAGATTTTCTTTTTGATATTCCATCTCTCACTGTTAAAATGAAGCTACCATAAAAATGATAGACTGTTTAATTATTTGTCTGAGTACAAACTTTCAAAATCAGTGGGGGATCAAATACTTATTTCCTCCATTGTATATGCACTTGCTAAATATGCATGTATTATTTGCAAATTCTAAATAATTATCATTAATGTCAGGCCCTCGTTATCACGCCCTCCCTCCGCCCACAGGCCCATATAAGTACGTCCGCCTCATTTCTGGTTCGTTTGTGTTCATTTTGTGTTCATGAGTTGCACCTGGGACTGGGAGCATTTAAGGAGCCTCCCTACAGAGACTCACTGCCGTGAATTGACTCCATGTGTCTCCATGTGTGTTCATGTTGGCTGGTATTCTGATCTGGTTCGAGTTATCTCCTAGTCTGGTTCTAGAGGCAAGTGCGCTATGTCGCTTCCAGTTCATGCTCCTTGGCAGCTCAAGCCCACGAGGCAGTCATGGCATACTCAGGTTGGGCTTGCTTTGTTATCCAGTTCAGGCAGCTGGTGCTCCGGCAACCCCTTTTGTTTTCACAGAGCGTGGCTTTGGTTCTCAGTTCTAGTTTCCCCTGGATCCCAAGCTAGGCTTGTGGTTTTCATTTGTCCCTTTCCCTAGTTTATATCTCTTATCTCCTGCTCATTCCCTTTCGCTCCCTGCTCCTCACAGTCCCAGGTTTGTTGTGTTCGCCATTTAGGTTGATAAAAGTTGAATGTTGAATGAAGAGAATGTTGTCACATTTTGTTTCAGTTCTATCCCTTAGAGTGCTGCTCATTGTTTTCATAGCACCCTCTTTTGTTTCTCTGTTGTGTTTCAATAAAACCTTGCTTAGTTCCATCTCTACGAGTGTTCATTCCGTCATGTCTGGCCGCACACACCATGACAATTAACATCTGAATAAGTACTGCTGTACATACCTGGTAGTTTTAAGATGCGTTACTAGACACAAGTATGTATGTATATTTTTTACAAATACTAAATAAAGTATATACCATAAAATTACTATTACTTCCTGATTGTTTACCTATTAAATACTAGTACATAGTGCATTTTTTTTGCATACTTAGTTAATGCTTGTTTAGGTGCTGCACCTTTCTCCTTAACATATATCCTGTTTTTAAAATAGTATTAAATGGTAATGCACATGAAAATGATGCAAAACATCATGAAGTCAGAAGTGTTAGAGCGATGAAAGTTTGTCTGTCCACACTAATCAGCAGGGTTGCAAAATGCAAGACGAAACTTTTAGCAAAAACATTCATGCAAGATGAGAAAAATGATGCACTGAAAGAGATAAAAAGAAAAGGACAAGGAAATAAAACAGAGAGAATAAAAAAAGAACAGGAGAAACAGACGGAGGCATTACCTAAGTTGACTGTGAGTTTCACACGTCCCGCATCCAGTTCAAGCCGTAGCGTGTCCGCTGAATTGCGGGAAGTTGCAGCCATTAGAAGGCCAAAGGCACGTTGAGACATGAAGCGGAGAGACACATCCTCCGCCTCTGTGTGCATGACATTGGGCAGCACCACTTTCATGTACATACTGCCATCAAAGCTCAGAATAGATGCCTCTGAAAATAACAGAGCGCACAGCATACAAATTATTTAACACATGGGCTTTTTATCAAACAATCTCAAGGATATTATTACACTACATCTTTAACTACTTAAGTCTTATGAACTATTGCAACAATTTTAATACTTTTAGTTCAACTGATTACAAATTTACATAAAGTGTCACAAAAATACATAGAATCATTAAGATTTTTCATTCCATGGTTCAGAAAGTTCCTCTTAACTTCCTGTTAGTGATCATGATTTACTGGCTGGTAGCTTTAGCTTATAAGGATTTGTTTGACAGCATGCATCTAACTGACCAACACACATTATGATGAAAAAATCTAAAAAGACCAAATTGAGTTAAAAGACCAGTTCAGTGCAGGTGAAGATGACTTTAGGACACAAGTCAAGAATGTCTCTTAGGGCAATTTCTAAACAACCACAGCTTCCAGGATCATAAATTAAAACAATATAAGACCCAAACTTTCAGAGAGGAGAACTTTTTTGGATCCAAAATCCCCCACGGCACTGGAAGCTTCTGGAACAACAGTATCACTGTCTACATCACCAAGGACATAATTGACTACAATCTTCGGCCCTCATGGTCCTCAATCTAAACATCACTGAAAATAGATAGACCTCAAAAAAGCAGTGCATGCAAGATGGCCCAAAAATCTCATAGACATAAAAACCCTTGGAAGAATCCCTAAAACAAGAGATGAACAAGAAAACAACCCAGGGTGCACAAACATCTATTCTCTGTTCTTTGTCCTAACATAATATATGCACTTTATAATGCTCAAGTACACATGACTGACGTACTTTTACACTGCATCTTTACTGTGACACTGTTACAGTGCTTTAATGAAACATTCAACCCAAAAAAAGGAAAAAAAGGGCTAAAATTTGTGGAAAAAAAACAACTGCAGTGTTCAAATAGTTTTGATTTAGTTTTTGAACTATCTGTCTCCACATTCACAGTTATTATTCTTAATGTTCTTAATCATACTTACCCCACCTATACACTCCACCTCCGTTTGCACATTCACATGGAGGGCTCACCATATTAAGGGCTGTATAATTTATTTGTATAGCCTTACAGGAATCAGTAAGAGGACAAGAGATCAACAAAACATAAAAAACTCCAGTGAGCAAGAAAAACTCCAATGAGCAAGGCAACAGTGGCAAGAAAAAACTGCTTCAGAGCAGGAGAAAGGAACCTTGGGATGAACAAAGACTCCACTTTCTAACTTATTTTTATATATCTGTTTAGTCTTTTATTGCATCATAGTTTTTTGTGCCCAATCAACTGTAAGTGGTAAGTCCCTGCTTTATTATGGTGGTTGCTGGGCTTTTGAGTGTACAAAGTGTAGCATGTTTAAACTAGACCCTTTTTACACAGTGCTGTGCATCATGGGTTTACTAAAGGGTGGAGAGCAAAAGTCGCTGATAGCAGCCCCGGATGCCTTAGGGAGAGCTAGCATCCCCCCCCCCCCCCCCCCCGCCTTCATTGTTAGAGCCCAAATATGCGAATGGGTGACATCTCGGCGGCATAGCCGGAAAGCTAAGGTCCTCTCTACCTGTGTCAGACCAGCTGCCACTTACCAGTATGACCAGCAGACCCGCCCCCCACCACCGTCCATGCCAGACCAGCAGCGCACCCTCCTACCACTGCTACCTGCTTAATAACCATGTTAAAACCTAAATGGACTTTAAATCTAAATCTAAATTTGACACTATTAATACTACCACTATTAACCATCATTACTCTAATTACTCTTACCATGAGCCCCGTGATCGTATCGGTTTAGTCTTTTGGGTTCGGCAGCTGTTCCCTCAACTCTCGAGTCAAGTAAGTTCAGGAGCGCCTATAGGGTTATATAGCGCCAGATTTTCTATAGGGTTTAGGTCTGGAGACTGGCTAGGCCACTCCAGAACCTTGATATGCTTCTTACGGAGCCACTCCATGGTTATCCTGGCTGTGTGCTTTGGGTCATTGTCATGTTGAAAGACCCAGCCATGACCCATCTTCAGTGCTCTAACTGAGGGAAGGAGGTTGTTCCCCAAAATCTTGCAATACATGGCCCCGGTCATCCTCTCAGTGGAGTTTTCCTGTCCCATGTGCAGAAAAACACCCCTAAAGCATGAAAAACACCCCCAAAGCTTCCACCCCCATGCTTCACAGTAGGGATGGTGTTTTTGGGATGGTACTCATCATTCTTCGTCCTCCAAACACGGCGAGTGGAATTAAGACCAAAAAGTTCTATTTTGGTCTCATCTGACCACAGAACTTTCTCCCATGACTCCTCTGGATCATCCAAATGGTCATGGGCAAACTTAAGACGGGCCTGGACGTGTGCCGTTTAAGCAGGGGAACCTTCCGTGCCATGCATGACTTTAAACTATGACGTCTTAGTGTATTACCCACAGTAACCATGGAAACAGTGGTGCCAGCTCTCTTCAGGTCATTGACCAGCTCCTCCTGTGTAGTTCTGGGCTGATTCCTCACCTTTCTTAGGATCATCGATATGCCATGAGGTGAGATCTTGCATGGAGCCCCAGTCCGAGGGAGATTGACAGTCATGTTTAGCTTCTTCCATTTTCTAATAATTGCTCCAACAGTTGATCTTTTTTCACCAAGCTGCTTGGCAATTGCCCCGTAGCCCTTTCCAGTCTTGTCGAGGTCTAAAATTTTGTCTCTGGTGTCTTTGGATAGCTCTTTGGTCTTAGCCATGTTAGTAGTTGGAGTCTTACTGATTGTGTGGGGTGGACAGGTGTCTGTATGCAGCTAACGACCTCAAACAGGTGCTTCTAATTTAGAATAATAAGTGGAGTGGAGGTGGACTTTTTAGAGGCAGACTAGCAGGTCTTTGAGGGCCAGAATTTTTGCTAATTGGCAGGTGTTCAAATACTTATTTGCAGCAGTAACACACAAATCAATTATTAAAAATCATACATTGTGATTTCCAGTTTTTGTTTTTTAGATTATGTCTCTCACAGTGGACATGCACCAAAGATGAAAATTTCAGACCCCTCCATGATTTCTAAGTGGGAGAACTTGCAAAGTCGCAGGGTGTTCAAATACTTATTTTCCTCACTGTATGGGACACACACAAACATTTATCCAGTAATGTTACACAGCTATGCTGAACTGCAGATGCCATGTAACAACATTTAATGTACAAACTGCTTATTTTGGTACTGCGCACTAGTGTACTAGTAAGTAAGGTGGGTCTTTCTATATTCTCTCTCTCCCTGTGTAGCGAATCTAGTGTTCCATAGCAATGCAGTACCATAGAACGGTGGCAGGAAGAGTCAAGTCCAAGTTCCTTATTATTCTCTACACGTATAAATTGAAGGAAATAAAGTTTCCAACACCACTTCTCACACTTGGTATCAGTTTACTAAATCTTCACAAACTGACTAGTTACCAGCTGAAAGATACAAGCTGGAAAAAGGCGTGGCTAGTAACAGACACTAGCATTTCTCTGTTTATATAGTCATAGAGGAGTTATGGAGATGTCCTTCTGTCTGTGTGACAATAAAAACTAGTATCTTACTTGGAAATAATGAAAAAGGTGCCATTAGCAAAGATGGATTATTTTTCTTCTGAAAACGTATGTTTACTGTAGAATTCACTGAATTTTGACCACAGTGCTTTGCAGATCTACGGTAATATGGTGTATACAGGTTATACGGTAAGAATATATTCAATATACAATAGTAAAGCTGTAGTAACATACAGAAATATGTTAGTGTGGTAATGGCTTAAATCATTTCTTCCTGTACATGCATTTCTTCATGCTTTTGTTGTCATTTTTGTTTTTTTTATATCCAATGTTGACCAGACAACAGGTTTCCCTTTTTAGTCTTTGTTTCTCTTAACAAATGTATCTATTTTGTAATTTTGAACTATTTCTATTGGTCCATTTAACATGAAATATTTCCACAATGTAAGTGACAGATGGTGTTTTAAAATGGGGCAACGAAGTTACTATTACATTACATAGTTCAATTAGGGCTGCATCGTGGTGATGCTCAGAGAGTTTGCAAAACGACAATAAACATGTGTCATACTGCATTTATTTGAAAAGGAATGACCCACTTGCCCCATCAATTCTCTCAGATGCTCTTTCACTCGCTCCCTCTGTCTGTTGGGAATGGTTCCACTGCACTTAAGAAGCTTTAGGCAACATTATCCACAAGTAATCCTCATCATGTGACATGATGGAGTATTAAAGTATTAAAGTAGCCAAACAGTCACAGCCTGAGGGGAATCTGTGATCAGTGCACTTTGAATTCTGTGCTGCCTTGGTTTTTTTTTTTTAAGTAAATTTCTTGCATACCCTTTTTGCCTTCACATACACTGTGTATTAGCATAAACTGTTTTTTTATGTGCTTCGCTCAAAAAAAATCAGTCACCAGTCCAGTTTGCCAACTTAGGATACACTACAAATCCCTGTGTTTAAGCTACTGTAGCTTGTTTTACACTTCCACACTTGAGTGGAGAACCACTCAAGGTTTCCTAGATGTCTACATCGCTGACTTTAAAAAAAGAAAGACAGAGTGAGAGAGAGTAGAACAGAGCGATGATGACTATGGCTGCTCTTGTGACTTTATGGCTAAAGTCAGACAGTACATTCTGCACATTCTGCAGAATTCCTAATTAGAAGCATAATTTCAAAGTAAAAAATAATTTGCAGACATAATAATCTATCTAATTGACTAATTATGCTGTATGCTGTTTTCTTTGATTTTACTCTCTTTACATTGCCAACATCAATTATGTCATCATATTAGAACATTAAGTTGTACAGAAGCTTTTTTCGACTGTTAGTTATTATGGTTGCTTTTGCTTAACAATAATATAAATATGAACATGACACAAAATATATAAACAAAATGGCACACTCAGGCAGCGTAACTTGTTATATGGGGAAGAATTATAATTTTTTAATTAGTCGCATTATATTTTCGTAATTTTCAGACTATTTAGTTTAGCACAATTATTTCAGGGTCAGTGCAGCATTTTTTTTGAGGACATTAGTGTGAAAGTGCAGCTAAGTGCAGTAAATGTGTGTCAGCATAGATCAGCATAGAATTTTGAATAGATGTTTTCTACATCTTGTGGAATCCATGTGTTCAAGAAAAAGTATTATGACAGAATCCTAATTAATTGCTCACAGGTAAACAGAGGCAAAACCTTGGATTTCCTGAATCTAAAACAGTGTCTGGTTGCACTGAGAAACACATTAGCTTATCATACATGACTCAATGATCATATGCCATTATACACTACAACATTGCATTAAGTAAATAATGCAAATGCTCATCAGGTACATTCCAGTAATTGGATTACTCTTCAGCATTGAACTGGGATAATCTGCTTTTAGCTGTGTTGCACCTTCAAACTGAAATTAATTACAGGAACGTTTGTGTCCCTAAATCATGTTAAACTTTTAGTCTGTAAACAGCTCCAGTCAGCTTGCAACTGTTTTGTTTAACTTCAGTTTGATTTTATTTGACCCTCGTATGTTTTAGTTACTATATGTATAGTTTTCATTCATTTTATTTTATTAACAATATTTATTCTTCTATTTTATATATATTCTATTTGATATTTACTTTACTCTGCATGTTAAATTTGATAAGGTTTTGCCTGGGTCACTTTCCTGACAATTTTTTCTCTTTTATTGCTAAAACTGATAAAACTGAAAAAACTGAAGCCCACTGCAATCTGTGAGAATAACACTTGTATGGTAGTAATATTATACTACTTTTCCTCTGATTAATTACTGACTAAAGAGTTTTTAACTTTTTTTCCATAAATTACATTGCTAAATCAACTTCAATGACTAACTGTAGTCCTAATTACAAACCGCCTGCTTGCTTTGAGTTTATATAGCACTGAAACAACCCAAAACATATGAAGCCCAATCATAAAAACAATTCTCAGTCTCAACCATTGGTCTCTTTACAATCATCAATCATCTGTTGATTCTCACTGTACTACTTGATCTCTATTAAACCAGAAAAGGATGGATTTCTCTTTAGCTTTTTCTTTTGAGGTATCTCTTGCTTATAGGTCTTTTCTTCCACTTTTCCCAGAAGACCTGGACCCTAATTTCTACAAAACTGCTTTGTGATGCTGTTTTGTAACCTGTTGATTCCAAAGCCCAGCCCCCTCTTTTATCAGCATATATACTGGGAACAGAATAAAATCAGTCCTTCTCCTTCAGCCTCTCTCTTTCTCTCTCTCTCCTTCTCAGCAAGTTCTGAGAAGGAGAGAGAGAAAGAGTTCTCCTTCTCTCTCAAGTTCTAAAGCTCTGTCAATTTTCTACATGACTTCACACTACATGCTGTCAATTTTCTACATGACTATTCCTAGATATAGAGTTGGAAGCAAAGTTTGCAAGTTCAGAGTTAAAGGAACACTGGCTATGCTAACTGGATGTGGCAGGAAAAAGAAGGCTGCCACCAGATTCCTGAGGTCAAAAACCTTGACTTGAGCAGTAGGCACTGAATATTTATATCTTGGGCAAAATTCATTAGTGGGTGAACATACTTTTTACTAGTTTGGATCACCACACTCCACAAACACCAAACACTCTGCACCACACACAGCACAATCAACATACAAGGCACAGTCCCCATCACACACACACACCATACCCATATATATACACACACACTGTACACTCCACAACACAAACACACAATACACATACACTGCACACTCCACAAACACACACCCCACACTCGAACATCACACACTCTACATGCAAACTAGGGATGCACTGATCCGATATTTGGATAGAATATCTGTCCCGATATCAACAAAATTTGCTGTATCAGGGATCGAAAGCATTATCCTCAGAAGCAGGAGACGAAACAGTTAACTTTGGGGGACGCACTGCAAAGATCAACTGACAGCACGAAATCCACAAAAATATCAGAGAAAGTTCTGGTCAAAGAAGAAGGCTTTCATTGCCTGCTTAAACACCTGGAACCAAGGTAAAATTTACAGTCACAAAAATATTTGCCAGAACTGTACAAGAAAGCACGTGGATACAGATCAGAACAGTTAAAAGATGTCAAAAAAAGTGAGCTTTACGACGTGTGCAAATGTAAAAAAAAAAAAAAGCTTCAAACATGTGCCCCATGTTAACTGTCCACTGGTTTTACGCCTCACAGCGCAATGCTCCAAGCAAAAAACTTTCATGGATCACACACCAGCGACTCAATTTCGACTGCCATCAGGGAAACGCTTGATCAGTGGCATATTCCTTTGAACAAAGTGCATGTCATTCTGAGGGACAATGCTTGCAACGTGACAAGGACAATAGACAACATGGGAGTGCGTAGCTTAGGCTGCTTTGTTCATACACTGCAGCTCATTATTAATGAGTGACTGTTGCCACAGTCAAGTCAAGTCAAGTGGGTTTTATTGTCATTTCAACTACATACAGAGTACACAGTGAAACGAAACAACGTTCCTCCAGGACCATGGTGCAACATAGACAGTGCATACAAGACACAAGTGCAACACAAACAAACAAGTGCGGACAGCATAGTGTGAGTGATGCCATTGCAAGCAGCAGGCAGATTGTGGGATATTTTAATAATTCTCCACTATCATTTTCATGGTTACATGATATTAGCTGGAGCATTGGAGACTTCTGAGCCACCAGAAAAGTACCACTGGGCGGAAGCAGCAGCAGTAGCACCAGACAAGAGCAGCTTTTTGAAAGAATTTGACCAAATTATGGAGGAGTGTGAGGATCCTGGTGCAGCAAGCAGCTTAAGCACTGCTGTTGATCTGCATAGATCAGTTGATCTTTGTTGACTCTCCAGTACTGCTATGAACTGTGAGGCAGTGATTGTTTTCTCAGTAAAAAATCTACGCAGATCAACAGCAGGGCTTAAGCCCCTTTTGTATCTCATTTACTTAACCGAAATACCTTTTTGCCAATTAGCTCTAGGAAAAGTCAGAGGTTCACTTTCTTTTTCTGCACTATGGATGTTTACACAGTGTGACCAATAAAAGACTGAAAATAAAAATGAACTAACAACTGTGTGTTCTATGTTTACTTAGATCATTGCAAATGGTGTACTTTTCTTGCTATATCTGCATCATGTTTAAAGTTTGAAACTTGCTGTTTTACTTTGCTGATCTAAGTAGTGATGCTGATGCTTTTGCTGGTTTTTAGGGTCTTGCTAGGATATTGCTATGCAATAGCTGTGCTGTTAGTGATTGCTATTGTTACAATTTGTTGCTATTGTTGACATGGTATCTCATGCAGTTGCTATGCATTTACATTTACATTTAAGGCTTTGCAATTTACCCAAGGATAACTTCAGCTAGTTTAAATAGGCAAAACAATTAAAAGATACCTCTAAGTTTAGACACTACTAAGACAAGTCAGTAAGGTGACCACTCTTGCTATTCGCCCAAGTATTCTCGGAAGAGGTGGGTCTACAGTCTGCAAGCGACTCTGCCTGGACACTTGTTTTCAGTGGATTTTGCCCTAGAGCCACCCCTTACAAGTGCATTATTTTGAATCTCCGATTACTAGCATTTTATATAGTAGTATAGTAGATTACTAGTCTTTATATAGTATCTAGTACAAAGTCTTATTATTGTGCATGGGAATTAAATTATTTATGCCAATATGTTTATAATTCTTTATTTACATTTTTAAAGACAGTTTAAAGACATTTAAGTGTGGCACAAAGACATATACTTAATGCTTATTTTTAAAAATCTACACCTTACACTTAATTAACTGTAAAGCATGCTGTGGAACCTTGCTTGACATTTTATTAACAGTCTCTAATATGAACAACTGTACATAAAGATTATAACTGATTTTTAAAAATATTGTAAATAAACCACATACTACATAATACTACATGCTAATACTGTTTTCCTTCTGAGAAACTTTGTCCTCTGTATTCGATGCATTAAATTCAACTAACATGTATATTAAAAATTATGTATTTCAACAATTATACTATTATATATAATTGTTATAATATTATATATAATATAATATAATATTTACATTCTTGAGGATATATATCTTGAGGAACACATACAGATAAAATCTATGTTCCATAACTGATATCTATAGTTAATGTACTTCATGACAAGATCAGATTTGTGATAAAACTGAACTGGATCATGTACTCAAGCTGTTGAAAAGTTTGCCTTGTGATTGAATAAACAGACACTTCTTTTTGTTAACTATTGGTAAGTTCATTATTGCAGTCTGACTTTTCATCATTGTACCATACATCGCTATTCTGATCAAACAAATCAGGATTTTTTATAAAAACTCTCAGTTAAGCCCATCTTTACCAACATACAACCCCAATATTCTAGAGCCCAGAATAAAACAACAACAATGACATCATGTAGGAGATGTGATTCAGTGCAAAGAGCAAAGGAGAAGGAAGAGGAAGGTTCCTGACTGCAGCTGGAATGGCAAAGACAGTGGTGCAGTGCCATGTTAACACATCCATGCACACACCACACAAACACACACATAAGCCTCTCAGTGCTTCAAAAATAGACCACTCCCCGGGACCTAACACTATCAGACAGCACTCGCCACTCTTTTACATTAACTGTTGCCTGAGAGGATCTCATCTTTTCATTTAGCAACCACAAACAAATGAAAGCCTTATTTGAGGTGGATAAAGTATTAAATTCTTATGTCCATCCTGATTTCTTGAAGAATTCCGCACTGATGCACAAAATGTCCTAATCAATAATTTATCCAATAATTTATAAATTGTTCCGACCAGAGGAGGATGTGTCCCCCTTGTGAGTCTTGGTTCCTCCCAAGGTTTCTTCCTCCAGCTCCACCTCCAGGGAGTGTTTCTTGCCACTGTTGCCTTTGGCTTGCTCACAGGGGGCCTTAGGTTTTCATGTCTTCTTAAGATGGTTGATTTCTTGTCTTTTTACTAATTACTGATTGTGTAAAGCTGCTTTATGACAACACCATTTGTAAAAAGCGCTATACAAATAAATCTGACTTGATTTGATTCAATCAATCAGGAAATCTTAGAAGAAACGTCATGTCTTCTCTGAGAAGGCCGAAGCAGAGGGTCATTGGACCATCAAACAGAAAAATGATCTCAAGCTTATCTGAAAATTCACCAAGGCTTGATTTCAGGGGAAGTCCTAGAAGATTCTGGAGTGGTTGTCAGTCGCCAGACTGACCTCATGGAAAATATTTGTGGGATTTGAAGAAGATGGCTGCATCTGGTTGCATCAGTATCAGTATGAGTGAGGTCACTCAGGAATTCCTCAGGAATGCATGCTAGAAGCTGGTGTCTGGCTACGCATCATGTTTGCAACAGGTCATAACAGTAAAAGGGTTTTCTACTAAGTACTTGTGATGAAGGGGTTGAATCATTGAATAACGGGAACCATCTATTGTTCCACAGCACTGTAGAACCCCCACCATTTCTCTAAACTGCTCTCAGTCTCCAGGAGCAGGCCAGTTTTGATGAGAAACTGTTTTTTCCACAATGCCATTTCTTGAAAAGCAAGAGTAGATACAAAGTCACATCTTTATGGAGCTCTGTTGCCAGTGAAGGGGGGCATGTTCACTCTTGTACACACTGCACTGAATAAAATACTAATCAAATAAGTATCTGCTCTAGGGGGGTAATCACTTTTTAAGTTGCAAATGTTGGCTGAGTATAGGAGTTACCAACCCACATTCATAGAAGATCAACCTGAATTTCTGAGCTACTGTTAATCTAGAGATTCAGTTTAAAAAGTAAGTGTATATAAATATTCCTTATAGTCTTATGCAAAAGTAACTGATGCCCACAAAGCAGGGGAAGGTTATAAGAAGATAGACACGTGAGTTTAGCTTGTTTTTTTGTCAGGATTAGGTGGACAAGATTAGATTTGGAAGACTCTCAGCTCAAATGCTGCTAAGAAAGGCAAACCAAAACCCCCACATATATGTTCCAATGTGTGGCATTGCTTGCACAAACAATCTTCATGAAAAAGTGCTGTGGACTGATACAGTCAAAATATATCATGTTTTGGGGTTTAAAATATTATAACATTTCCTACAAGACTATTGAAAGAGTTTGTAAGATGTGATTTTTGCCAAAGAGAGTGTTAAATCCTGACTCTATTTCTATGTTTTAAGCACAGACCACATTGACGATTAAGAACAGTAACATTTGTTCATAAATATTCTGTTTTATGTTTTGATCAACTACTGGGCAGAGTTTAGTACTTCTTTAATTGACAAACTGTGGCAAGAGTGCAAAAGAACAAGTTTAGAAAACCTAGATCGCCACTCACCTCTCTCACAGGTTCTGGACCAGTAGCCAGTTCCAGTGCAGTCGCAGATAAAACGGTTCCAGCCCTCTTTGCAGACGCCATTGTTACGGCACGGGTTGCTGTCACACTGCTTGCCACCCACTTTGCTGCAGGAAGGCTTGATTCCAGATACATTTTGGGCTTCCGCAATCTGACGAATGTCTTTGCTGCGACCATCAATAAACAGGTCCCGTATGCAGCCCACATATCCATAATTGAGAACAGCAGTCCACAACTCGGTGGGCAGGACCAGGTCAGCCCTGTTGTCAGGTAGACCTCCTAAATAAAGTTCTCCTTCCAGGTCCAGAATTTCATTTTCCCCAGTGGCAGTGAATGGCGTCCTTCGGCTGTTCACTGAGATGATTCCTGTGGAGGAACCAAAATAGGCTGACTGACATGTCAATGAACATTTATGCATTTATTACTCATTTACTCATAGGCGTACTATTCAGTAACTACTAAAGTAACTACTACAAGTGTGGTGCTACACGTGCCACTGCCATAGTTGCCTATTTTCCTTTTTTTAATTTTTGCTCACGACAGCACAGCACTTTTTGGAAATTTTGGACCAGAAGCAGTAACTGCTCCCACGACAAAGTGCACACCTGTGTTGACCAATGTAACTTTTTATACTGACCAGGTTTCACAGTAGAGTATATACTAAGCACACATTTAAGCTTTGACTTTCAAAAAATTATACAAAGAGAATTCTATAATTTGTTTAAATGATTAATTTTTTACTTTAGGAGCAAAAATATCCAACATACAAATCACTCATGTAAAACAGTAATTACCCTCTTATCCTCTCAAGCAACAAATTAACCAAAGATGATAATTGATAATGAAATACAGCAGACATTCAAACTTACTCATACTGACAGTTACCATCAGAGGGCTGAGAGATATTTAATATAAGATACAAACCATCAAACTACCACTGCCATGTTTAACTGATGGAAGTAAGGATGTCAGGATACCAGCATGTGTTATAAATAACAAGAGAAAATATTAACATTACAAGCACAGTGGTCAAGTACAATACTGTGCTGTGAAACTCACTCAACCAGTTATGGCACAACATGTCAACAGTGGTACCTGACCGTGAACATTAAAAACAAACAGGTCGTTGATTAGAACAAGAAAACCCCTGACCTGGTTCCTAGTATCAGGTCCACCATTGGTATATAACCATGAAATGTGATCTAGTGACATTAGCTAAATGTCAGTAACAAGTTCATTGTATAAAGACTCAGCAGTGTTTTGACCACTGAACAGAACCATGATATACAACATTGTTTATACAACAGTTAGTTCCGACCTCAAAACCTGATTTGTTAAGCTTAGAGGTATCTTTGATTTTTATTCTATTCAAAGTAGCTAAGGTTATTCTTGAGTAAACAGTGATAAGCACTTGATAAGAGTGTCTGCTAAATGCCATAAATGTAAATGTAAATTTGTTGAAGCATTCTAACTGTGATGATGTGTGTTAACAGTACGGCTTTATCCACACTAAAATTGTCACCAACAACAGTGAAAGCTAAGCTAAACCCCCATACCATAATACTAAACTAGGTGAAAGGTTAAAATTACAGTTTCTATTGTTTGTAAAAGTCTAGATATAAGTTGGGCAAACTGTAGCAGTGCTTCTAGTGTTAAGAAAATCCCAGAGGCTGTTGCACACACAGCTTGCTATTATTGCTGGTTATGAGCCACTGTAGCATCAGCGTTAGGGCAGTACATTTCTCCGAACTAGGCCCTGTGTGGTTAGTGTGGACGGCTGTCTAGATTTCTTATGTAAGTATTTTATTTAAAGATCCAATGACGCCCAAGCTTCAGCTTTCTCACGGAAGGCTGTCGTTCGCTGCTAGGATTTCCTGCTAGTTTATTGATTTCATCTTGCCCTCCACACTTTGGTTTCCAGTGCCAAAGGAAGCAAAGCAGCTCCAGAGCATCACTGAACAACCACTATGCTTCACTGTAGGCAGGGTGTTCTTTTCAGCATATAAGTCATTCTAAGAGTCTGTCCATTCTTGATTTTTGGTTAGGTTTGGTTGTTAATATGAGAAAAAAAACTAAAAAACAAATGGACTCGTAACTATCTGCTACTTGGACTCGTAATTATCTGCCATTATTAATACCACCATTATTACCTATTTGTTATACCTGGTTTGGTAATTGTTATCATTAATGTTTAAATAGTTCTGACCAGAGGAGGATGGGTCCCCCTTGTGAGTCTTGGTTCCTCCCAAGGTTTCTTCCTCCAGCTCTGAGGGAGTTTTTCCTTGCCACTGTTGCCATTGGCTTGCTCACTGGGGGTCTTTGATCCATCATGTCTTACGTTATTTTCTTCTTTGTCTCTGTTTTTTATTAATCACTATTTATGTAAAGCTGCTTTGTGACAACAACAGTTGTAAAAAGCGCTATACAAATAAATCTGACTTGACTTGTTAGCTGACCGTATAATAATACTTAATATTTGGTGATACTATGTAGGGGCCACTGAATTTGCAAAACAAACAAACAAACAAACAAACAAACAAAAACAAAACAGCACCCTATGTAGTTTTAGTCTGAACCTGTCAATAATCCTCTGCCACTTTGGTGTGGGTGGCCCATTTAGCATGTTATTTAACAAAAGGCAAGCGTTATTTACTATATTATGTGAGAGTTTATTGCAATAATTGAATCTGTTTTTGTTATTTTCAAAATAAAATTTCTGTAAGTATGTATGGAATGGGGCAAAAGTGCAAAGCAAATTATCAATCAATCAATAACTTTTAATGCCAAGTATAGTTTGCGACTGCAAAAAACATTTACCCCTTAGTGGTTTGATTTTATACTGTAACTGACAAACATTTACTTCCAAGGATTTATGGTTTATGATGTCTGTTTTTTATCACATGTCTGCTGTGGGATGGCATCCCATTCTGCCCAAGTCAGCCAACGTGCTGGTCACTCTGGCACGAACCAACTGGCGTAAGCAGAATTTGGACTTATCACTGAACATAATGTTCTTCCACATGTTCAGATTCCAGTGCACATGTTGCCAATACCAGCCCAAATGGGCTTGACGGTGAAGGGTATTCATAGCGATGAGACTGGAGAATAGCTGCGTGCAGTCTGTTCCGGATTGATTGGGCAGACAGCCGTCTGTTATATCGTCCTACAACCGTGACTGCAAATCTCTAGAGGGCAGCCTATGATACCTAATCCCTATTCAAAACAGTTGTAGCAGACCCCATGCTCACAGGTGCTGCCAATTGATATCAATAGCAACAGCAAAATAAGCTGTTTGGCAATGGCAGAGAAGATTTGGCGAATTCTCAGCTCTGCTGCTCATCCCACAAATGCATGTTCCTTACAAATGTGGCACCATTTAAAAGGGAAATTACCATGCTTTCCAACAATATAAGATTTATTGCCAAGAAGAAACATCAAAGAAAAAATCTACCAAACACAAATTTCCTTACTTTTTGTGTATGAAGTACACATATAATCTCTATCACATTAACAGAAACTCACCTGATCTTCCATCTCGTTGGATATCCACATGGTGCCAGGCCCCGTCATTGACTTTGATCTGTGTGCCTTTGACTTTTATTGTGCCTGATCCCATATCCAACAAAAGGTACAAGCTACCATCCAAAAGCTCCACAGCAAAGAAATCCACCCTGTTGCTTTTCTGACTGTGGGCATCCCGCTTGTCTTGAGGCTTGCCCTGAGTATAAAGGATCAGTCCATTTGGTTCAGAAGTACGGAAGTCAAAAGAGATGGAGCCAACACGCTTGGTATTCCACTTGGGCAGACCAAGGAATGACTCTGCTGTTTCAAATGAGATGGGATCCAGAGTGGGCACATTTTCACATTTGAAGACCACGTCCCCCTGCAACTTCATTTTGGGGTCCGCAATCCGGGCAAGGCGAGACAGCTCCAAGCGTATATCATTATTTTTGTAAACCACCTAAAACCAAAAAAAAAAAACATATTAGTGACAGTGTTCCAGCTCCAGACTTGGCCGACCACCAAAGACCACAGTTGACCACTCCTTTTTCAGAAACACCTAGCATATCATGTACAATCCTATTTGATTATAGTAAAAGCTAGCAGTTCCTGTTTTTCAATATTGTTTTTTTCTTACACTACTGTTATAATACTAAGTTACAACAATATGGTTATAACATATTACAACCAGTTGTAATGTCCAAACCAACTGACAAATAGGCCTGTGAAATATCTAAAAGTAATTCATAATTAAAATAATTAATCGATATTATAAAAGTCAACACTATCAATAATGGCTGGTTTGGACACAGTAAGGAAAAAATGAACAGCACAACATTTCTCTGAAGTTAAGCAACCACAAGTCTGATGGCTGGTTGCAGTATGAGGGGGATGGGCCAAGCCACACATATGTTTCAATGACACAACAACCCCAATTTCTTTCAGAAATCTTATTTTGCTATATCGTAAGAAAGCAGGGTTACATTTAGAAATGAAGGGGCTGACAGCCTTGACCAGAATAAACCGCATGCATCATGTCCTTTCTGTTCATTACATGGAGTAACAGAGTTCTGTTAATCGTTCCATTTATCATTTCTTTTAACTGCTTAATTTAGATGTTTTGACAGTCATGTGGTATTGAGCTGTTAGTTGCATTACAGACACACTCTGATGTTAGCATAAGACGGCCAGTGTGATCAAGTAGGTTGGTAGCAAGCCAGCTAATGTTATGAAATTAGATGGGCTGGTAGTATTTGTACACGGCCAGTGCTCTTGTCAAATTATTTTTCTGGTCTGGACCGAGTCCAAATACCATTTAAAACTTTATTTTCCCTCTAACCTTCACCAGTGCATATTGACTTTCGCACAGGGCTTAAACTGGGTCGTAGTAGCTTTGGTTCATCTCAGCAGCAAACCAGAGCATTGAGCTCCAGAGCTATAATTTGATGGAAAAGTAAATTGTAAAATGTAAAATGTTTGTGAACCCACATTGAGAAATCCTCTATCCTCACCCCCTTCAAGTATATTTGTGTTTTTTGCTGCTCTACATTTATCATCACCCTCGTCTCATTCTACTACCCTGTACGTTTTGGCATGTTTATTTCAGTACATGGTTCCATTTTCATTATATATCAAAATGTAGACTAGATAATATGCAGATGTTTATTTTATACATACAAAGTAATTTAAATCATGAATAAAATGTCTTCATTTGAAACTATTTAAGCTCTGAATAGAATAGAGATTTTGAGAATATTTGTTTTGCTTTTGTACTTCTTAGATTTACGCTAACCCTGAAATGAATATCTAGTCTTTACCACAGTGATTTGCTGCCAAACTTTCCAAGGCTGCCTTATGAATATTTGTTTACCCTGATGCTCACATTTAAAAAAAAAAGTTGTTATAACAAAAAATGTTGATATAAGTGACAGTAATATTAAAAATAACCATTATTGGTATTGTTTTTTATTCAAATGCATAGCAGATTATACATCCATACCTTTTATGTGAACTTCAAAATATATGACAGACACTGACAAAACATTTCCAAGTATATTTGTCATTTAAAGGAGATCTAGCACACACATAAGAAATAATTTTGATTTAGATAAGAGTCCTTAAATACATAATAATAATAAAAAAGGGGGCATTGATAGTTCCACTGTAACACACAAACATAAAAAAAGAAAGTCACAGAATTACTGAAGAAAACAGAAAGGACAACTGTGACATGTGATGGTTGGACATCCATTACCACATAATCTATTGTCACCATGACAACATTTTATGACAGATGAGTGGTAGCAGGCATCTCATGTGCTCCAATGAGAGCCACATGAGTACAGATCTGGCTAAGCCGTTGTAGAGGAACGACAGTTTACTGAGAAATATTTAGCTTTAACATGGCTGCTGCTGCGGAACTGGGTACATTTTTGGTTATCGTTCCTCACCCCGTTCATTCCCACACCACTAGCCTAGCTCCCAGAGTCCCTCCAGCCTCAGGTGTGTGTTTTGCTTTGCCCACTTTGCGTTGTCACGGTTGTGTTTGGTTTTTCCTTTGGCCCTGTACTTGCTGCTTTTTCTTATGTTTACCCCTTTTGTGTTGATGATAAACTCTCTTGCATCATACCATCCCTGCAAGTGTTTACCCCTCCTTATCAGACCTAGCCAGTCATGACACAGATAAGCCAGGCCATACAAATAAACCCAAATCCCCTAGCAACACTTCCCAAGGACCTCCACGCTCTCTTCATCCCACAGCAACTGTAGCTGTCCCCCATCATTCATATTGTGGGACCTGTTAAAAAAAGAAAAAAGGTAAAGACATTTTATTACAGTGATAGCAATATATATTACAATATAGCATAGTAAAGCACTTCTGTACTGCAATGTACACATCATGCCTAATTAACACCTTTAGTAATAAGTCACTGTAACTGTGCCAAGGTAATTAAATCAGTTTTTGTTTTCTCATTACGTTTTACTGTGACTAGAAATGACCGTGTGATTGTGGCATGATTTTCTTTTTTTCATGCTTTATCCATTGGAAAGGGTTTGCTTAGCTAGTGTTATACTGTGCAACATAGAATGATAAAGAATATTAAAGCCAAAAAGCAAAGTTTAACCAAGCTAAATTTAGCTTAAAATGAGAAAAGCTATGCATGTATAGCAGTGTGTCAGGCCTGTGTTGTCCCTGGGGCGATCCCCAAACCCTGCCCTGATGCCCAAATTCCGGAAGTCGGCCGCGCATGTGCTTTGCGTCCGGCTTCCCTTATTAACCCGACAAGAAACACCTGGGACCAGGGCTTCATAAGCCAAGGTGATTCAGTCTCTCGTTGTCGTGAATTAGCTCTGTTGCAACCTCACCGCGTTCTACAGTCTGCTCAAAGGGGAAGTACATTGATCTAGATATTTTATGTTTGGTCTGAATACTGTTGTTCACATTTTCTTTGTTGCCCTGTTATTTAAGTCCTGTATGTTTGCCACTGTTTCTAGCTGTATCAAGTTGTTGTTTGATCCGACAACTGCTTCGCAGTTATGTTTGTTGTTTTGTCTTGTTTTATTTCCGAAGCCTTGCTTCTTAGTTCATCATTTGGTTTTGTTTTGGTCTGGAGCCCTGCTTCGCTGTTCAAGTTCCTGTGTTTTGTCTTCTGTTGTGCACCTTTCACTACCCCTTAGTTTGTGTCTGCTCAGTTCAAGTATTTCCTGTTATACCCTTTAGAGCCCTCCCAGTCCCAGGTGTCTTACGTTGCCCAGGCTAAGTTGTCAAGTTCTGTTTCTTGTTTTCGTGTTATGACCCTTAGATTGCTGTATCTCTTATAAATTCGTGTTTTTTTGTTACTTTGTCTCCCCATGTTCCATTGTTCATTAAAATCTTGCAACCCTGCAAGTGTTTCCCTGTGTTCTCACTGCCATGCCTGACAGGGCAAGACACTGTGCACATATTTAGTAGGGCTGTACCTGAATTTTGTCACTAATGAATGAACTAATGAACATCTCTAATGTTAAATACTAGCAACAGACAAATTACACGACATGGTCTAATAATTAAGAAATAATTAAGGGTAAGTGGTGTAAAGACAAAAATCTGTAAGAAAAAATAACTAATCAAGTTTTTTTTCTGTGGAGGAAGTGGCATGCAGGCTAATTGCATGTTTATCGTAGACTACAGTTAGCTAGCTAGTAATAGTAGTTTATTACTTGTTTGTTACTCGTCATATTCAGAACTATACTGTGTCTGAATATATACATGCACACAACTGCACTTTTTCTGTTGAAAGATTACACTTACCAGACAAACTGGGTACCCAGGGGAGAATCCGCATTGCTTCTGTTCCATTTAGGCTGCGCTGTAAGCTAAATGAAGGCGTTCTGAGACATGCTTGGTCTGGGAGAAGGGGGTGGGTCTGGCATAGCCTATGGTTGCAAATTTGACAACACAGTTGATGAACAACTGTTGCTTTATTGCTACAGAACAGAAGGGCATGGAACTACTGAATCCATGTTCTCTACAGTTACTGGCCTAAACAATCATGAAAATGCATGGTTCTAGCCTACATGCTGGTATTGTAAGCTTCATAAATCCGGATCAGTGTAACTTAGACATGATACACATCATAACAGACAGTAAGAGTAAAACTTACTCTATCTTACCCATCGGCAATGTCATGGACCTGTCATGTAGTATCGGCAAGTAATCCAGCTGGAAAACAGCTAAAATTCTGGTTTTTTTTTTATTTTTATTTCTCTCTCTCTCTGACCGGTGCGCCGGGGGATGCGAAAATTCCACCAGCTAAAAAAGTCCTGAAACAGTGTTGTGCCGCAATCCGACTTCCCGCAAGAATCTGACTACCCTTCGTGTTCATGTGCGTCAAGCAGCAGTATGGGCACAACGGATTATCTTCTACATTTCTGATTGTTTTTAGGAGCGAGAGAAAAGCGGCGCTGTGCCTCTGTTTGCATGTACTTGCCTTGTGTCTGTGTGTGTGAATGTGATCATATTCACGCATTACATGTTATGACGTCACACGTAATGCAGCACAAGCTACAAACTATCTAATAAAGAGCTAATTGTTTAAGTGCTCAAAAAAAACTACTAGGGCATTTTTGATAATATGACTTGATAATATGACTGTGGATGGAAGTTTACATACACTTACATCTTAACTAAAAAAAAAAAAAAGAATTTGGTGAAAAAGTTCTGTGTATTTTTCACCCGTTAAGCTACTGCTACTGCTGCTAATAATAATAATAACAACAAATGTTTTGGAATGTTTATATAAAACAATATTTAATATTTGTATATTTTCAAATAAACTTGATTTAATTCAATCAAATTACATTTAAACATACATAATTCTAACTCTGACATTCTATTTGTTGTTTTTCTATTTGTCTTCCTGTGTCATTTAATACTGGTATAAGACCAATGTTTACTGGGTGTCAATGCTGCCCTCCAGACTGACTCTGCTGTCATGGGGCCACATACACATGCAATTCACCCTTCAGCTGAGCCAGTAAACCTTACCACCATGCTCCACTCACTCCCCTGATAAGATTGATCCCTACCTAGACTTTTACTAAAACCACTACTACTTACATAACTTCCACTACATACTAATATATCATTAGATTACCATATCAATTATAAATCTAATCTTCATTCCCAGTGATAAGACTTCTAATGCTAAGTTGTACATTATAACCACATACAACAAACTACAAAAGGGAAAGCACTGTAAATTGAAATCCACTGAAGCAGAAAATTAAAAGCATTTTTCTCCCTAAGGAAAGAGCTTTTTCTGGTATATAGGGCACTGTGTGCACAGCAAACAGCAGTTTTGTTTGAGAGCACAGCTGTCAGCAAACATATTTTGCAGCTCTTCGATTACAGATAATCCTCAAAGATTTGATAGTAAATCAACACAGGTGCTCTGATAACTGACTAATGAGAGAAAGAGATCCACAGTTTAGACATTTAAATATTTTAAATTTGTCCCAGTCCATATTTCAGGACAACAAAAAAAAAGAAACACTGAATGCAAGCTGTTCTAGAAAACCCTGGAATGCAATAATGTGATGCTTCTAACAGCCATAAGCAATAGAAGTAAAAAGAAGACTGACACAGTGCATAGTTTCTCCAGCATTCTTAGTCCTTTTCTGACAGTTTGCTGGTCACTGTATAAGGCTTAATATTAATAACAAAGACAATGATAATACAACAAACAAGGTATGAAGGCCTGCCGCTGGCACAGATGTAAGAATGACTGAATACATAAATCCATGTATTACAGGAGGGAGAGAATCAATAAATGAACCGTGAACTTGAGTCGGTGCCCAAGTAACTGTGAAAAATAAACCAAGCACATTAGATTTAAATACTTTCATTATTATATATCGAAAGATATATAGATTTAAATATAGATTTGTGATTTTAGGTGGTTGCTATGGCAATTGCAAGTGTCATTGCTATGGCATCTCAGGTTGTTTCTAGGGTGTTACTAAGTGTTTTTTGTGGTACCCCATTTGGTTGGTTGGACGTTAATAGTGTGTTTGTATCATCACATCAACAGATGTGGACTGGATAGCCTGTGTTGAATATGTCATTTTTTATGTTATTGTATTCTATTGTGCAAAGAATATATGTGATTCTTTCTATAGCTCTGATATTAAGAGTTTTGGTTTTCTTTCAAGTAGGATGTCTATTTTGGTCATTAAAATATATTTGCTCATTAACATGTTCATTTGACTGGCTTTTACCAAGGACACATGTAAAAATACAGTAGCGAATTCATGTTATCTAGTGTCTATATGCGAATAGTAATATTAACATATTATATTATTATATTATGTATTTAACCTGTACATTTTAAACGGTGCAGTAATGTGTATAGGTGTAAGTTAATGTGTATATATTCTGTATTTCCATTTTTATAAGTTTGTGTTTTTACTATCATGGGGGACTACGCACTTACGATTTCACTTACCTTTACACTTGTTTTAATGTGGCAAACTTGATTTGATTTTATTTGACCTACCTCTACTACACATTTTGTGTGTAGTAAAATGATCGCTACTGGATTTAATAAACATATATTTAGAGATTAAGTTTAAACCTATTATTTTAAAGAACCATTCAAAAGGTTGAGTGTTTTTGGTTGAAGGTTAGTTTTTATAAAATCAAGCTTCCAGAAAACTCACCTCTTTCAAGCAGCCCATGAAGTTATTGCTGACTGGAGATCCAGGAAGGTCAGCAGTGCTAGGACTGCCCCCAACATAGAAAAAGTCATCAGAGCCCAGCATTGTATAGTCTTCTTGGGTATAGCCAGTGGTGGTCAGGATACCATCCACCGAGATGGTCACCTGTTTAATAATAATAATATGGGAAACCAAATAATCAGCCACTCTCTTGGCCCAGAATGCAACCCACATAAGCGAGATCTTTTTCTTTTTTGTCTCTGAATTGATTGGAAATACCCTGATCTCAATACCTTGGACTGTCGGATTTGAAAAAGGCAGCGTTTTGTTTTTTTTTGTTTTTTGTTTTCAGGATTGCTCACAGCACACGTCCACAGGGCAGGTAAAGAAAATACTGCCAAAGCACATTTTCTTTATCTTTGATGGGGGTAAGAAAATGAATTATCATTAGGACTGGATAATTACTGGTTAAGGGGTTAGTAAATGTTAAACCAAGGACAAATTGCTTGTACTTGTTTTAGTTCTCAGGGTTCACTATGTACTATCATACTCTCTTTCACACACACACACACATATAGTTCCACATAAAATCCTACACATAAACATACTCTCTCTCTCTTTCTTACACCCATACACACACATACATACACTGACATGCATTGTGAAGGAAGGCGTTTCCACTCAGAAAATCAAATATATATTTTTTCCAATATGTAATCAAACCAAAATTAATAAACATGAAAGTAGGTGGATAAATTTTGAAAAAGGATGATAAATGATTATCTTAAAGCCACAAAGCCATACAATGACAGCCATGCAGAAGTAAAGCAAGGTAATGTCATAAGAAGTGTCAAGACGCACACTCGCACACAATTACGGCATGCAGAAGATATTCACAGAAGATGGGGAAAATGGAGTGATCAAGTGTTAGGGGTGGTGATCATGAATAGTTCCATGAAGATGTGAATGAGATGGATTTGTTTGTGTGTGGGCATGCCATGCGCAGTATTATTTAATCAACTGCCAGAGCTCCCAAAATTGAGATTTCTGTTGGTGTGTTAGGGTTTCTTTTTAAATAACTAAAATTTATTTATTGGAAAGCAAGTCAGTTATTACTGACAATCCTCACAAAAAATTTGGAGGCTTGGTTAAACAAAAACTGAAAGTTTTAAGTCCCTTAAACTTGATTAGTGTGAATGCAGTTTCAAGTCATAAGAAGTGTATAAAATCACACTATTGAAGTGTTCAGCCCAGAAAAAAGAAGGACATCATAAGATAAGGATAAGACGCGATAAAAGGGGAAATGTTAAAAAGTGAAAAGCCCTGGTAATACAAACCCATTTCCTCATTTTTTGAAAAGAGTGTCTACATTGAAACTCAAAAAAAAAGAAAGAAAAAAGGGAGAAGGACACACGGCAAACCCAAAAAAGGACAATAAAATGATATCTACCAGACAATGTAGTTTGTTTACCATAGCGTGTCCAATGCCTGAGTGCTTTGAGGAAAAGGGGAAGAAAGGAAATCAAAACAATAGTGAACAGAACGTTGTTAATAAATGGAAGAAATTAAAAGAGAAAAATAAAAAAATGATGAAGATTTAGGGTGTTAGTACATTAGTTTTGTTAGAAAGTGGTTAGTACTAAAAATGGTCCCATGAATGGTCAGTGTTAGTCTACCAAGTTATGTTGTCTCAAGGAGAGAAGACAGAGAATAAGAAAGAAACGTTAAGAGAAAGATAGAGAAAAAGACAGGCAGGGAGTCCTTCAGTCCATCAGCTCACAACTCTTTGGTAGTGCTGTATATTTTGCCAATCTGAACAAAGTAGTGACATAGAAAAAGTACTTACTTGTCAACTTCTTTCAAATCCACTAAAAATCTGCCATACCTGGCAGTGAGGTTTAGGGGCAGTTCAACAATATCAAGCCAGATTTCATGCTCTAGCTTTTACTGAATCCTCAGTACACAGAAGCCAGCTGTGGTATTAGCAGTCATAAATCATGTGGATATTTTTGTAATTTTAGTAAATTAAGTCTTGCATTTAATGTGATTCCGTATTTTATTTACATAGGGTATACTGTGGTACAGGGTTGGGCAGTTCCAGTGTGGAGGGCCACATTTCTCCACAGTTTTTTTGCTCAGGAACACCTGTAGTAGCTCCAGTACGTAGCTTGCATACAAGCTGTGCTAAAGGTTCGTTCCTGGCTATATTTGGGCTACAATCCTAAAATTCTTTTTATTTTCTTGAGATTAAGCAAGTGTACATTTGCTGCAAGAACTGTCAGTTGTTGATTACAATCTGACAAGTGTTGACAGGCTGGGTGGTCAGCTAAAGCTTAGAAAGTAAAGCTTTAAAAAAATAGTTTTTGTGTGAGAGGACATGTAAGAATGCCTCTACAGTAGTGTAAACAGATCTATGGCTAGTAACCTAGTAACATATAAGCAATAAAAATTTGACCATGGGCATTAATGTTTACTTCCTAAATAGTCTTTCTACACAATTATTTACTTAGGACAATTAAACTTACTATTAACTTACTAATACAATAAATTACTACTAATTACTACTAAATCACACAAAATGAGTTTCATCTGGAAAGGGTAGATTTTTGTAACATTGTACATATTACCAAATCCACTTCCACCCATATCCCACTTCTTTGACTGATTAACTTAATATATACTAATATATAAATCCATGGTTGTTCTGGGTCTGCTGTATGACAGTATTTACACTCATAAAATGCCCATTTGTGCTTTTTGGAAACCAATCCTCGATTATCTGCAAACTTTTTTCACAGTGTCAAATTCTCTAACAGCATTAGCAATTACTGTATCAATATCGATATCAATACGTTTGTCATATTGGTTAAATTAGAATAGCTTATGTATAAACCTTAAACCCTGGATGAAGAGTGATCACATGGTTACCTGTCTCAGATTGCGTGTCACTTTGATGTCGTGCCAGGCATTGTCATTAAACTTTCCATTGACAGGCTCCACAATTGCCTCGAAGGCTCCTGAGCCCAGGTTAATGACCAGCGAAACAGCTCCATCCTTTAGTGCTAAGTTAACGTAGTCAGCCGATTTTCCCGTATGGAGGATGAGTCCATTACGCTGCCAGGTCTTGAAGGAAAGCGTGATCTCATCGCTGCTGCTCTGAATAGGGTTCTGTGATAGGTCGTAACAGAAATACTCAGAGCCTCGAAATGTTGCTACATTCTCCTCCCGTGCTGCAGGCCAAAAAAAAAAAACGTTTTTGGTTAGATTATATTATTTATACTATTATTTATTTCAGCAATCATATCTTTGCATTTTACATTAAGCCAACAAAAGGATACTATGTGAGCTTGTGATGTAACAATAATGTCCATTTTCACCATCCTTAAGGATGCATTAATACTTTAAATGCTTGTAGAAATGGAGGAGTAAGAACAAATGAGACTTCCACGTCGCAGTATCCGACCTGTGTTGTCACTGGATCATAAATGAGGTGCAATGAAATGGTGAAAGCTCTTGAAATTATTAATAAAAAAGAATCATGCTTAAAGGCTTAGTTATATAGTGTCATAGTGTATTATCATAGTTTTCTCACCATTTATTGGCCTATCCAAAATAAAGATTAAAACACATGTTCATCTACAAATTATAGTTTTTTTAACCAGTGGTCCAGACTATTTTTGTCATGATAGCACAATACACTGATGCACTATCAAGGATGTGACTATACAGTGCTGATACATAGGATTTGTACTGCATGACTTTTATAAACACATGCTAGTCTGTCCAATGACATGCAGAAGTTACAAAAAACACAGCCGGGAGGTGCTTGTTCAGACTGGGTGCTTCAATGATCACAGTTGTGGTATGTTTAGGGAGAACACCCACAGCACAAAGGTTCAGTTCTCACCAGCATTTGAGAGGACGCTAGCCTCTCAATCACAGAGCAAGAGCCGAGAAGAGAAATCATTAAAAAGACTCAGAAGCTAAAAAGGTAGTGGTTAGATTGGTTTAGAGCAATGTTTGTTTCAATAAAGCATTTTGGGATGACTCATTTATTGAGGAATTATTAAAAGTCTATTTCTTTCATTTTTAACCACTTTTAGTGTGTTTTAAGGCTACAACAGCAGAACACCATGTTAAGTTCCACTTCTATTAGCCAAAAACAAAGCTGAGGCTGCAGTGGGCACAGGGTCACCGATTATTATGGATGCAACCTACCTTGTGTCAACAGTCCAGGCTGGTGCAGGTGGTGAAGTAGTATGGGTTTTATTGGCACACTTTTAGCCTTATACCAATCATTGCCTAAATGCAACAACCTGTTTGAGTGTTGTTACTGATCGTATGCATCCTTTCATGGTCACAATCTACCCATCTTCTAATGCCATGAATAATTGAAGCAGGATGCCCATTAGTATAGTTGTTCTAATAAAGTGCTCAGTGAGTGTATTAAAATAAGGTGATATCACAGTGCTGTGACTTTATTAACTTTATTAGCATGTAACACAGATTTACCTACCAGTTACACACAGAATAATGCTGCATGTGTGTGTGTATGAGTGCACAAATTCATTTAGACTAACACCTAATAACAACCAATCAGACAATAGTGCACAAAACATCCAGTTACTTGCGTAAACATGTTTCTCTCTCTGATAACATGAGTGAGGTACCTCACTATGGTAAAACGCCCTCTGACAGGATTAATCATGTAAGAAAATTGAAAACACGCCTGTCAGCTGTTCTAATAGGGGAGCATCGCCTCCTTATTATGTAACCCATCCATGACTCTCATTTTCAGCATGCTACGTGCAAAAGGAAAATTGTGGTAAGATACCTTGCTCATGTTATCAGAGAGCCAAGGTTATGCAAGTAACTGAATCGCATGCCTCCATAAGCTGTGTTGTCCAACCAGACATGGTCTAATAGAGGTCCACTGGCTTATGAAAATATTACTACATTACATACTAATTTCTTACCGCAATACACTGAACACAGAGTGTGCAATAGATGTCGTGATGACATCAAGCAGATCAAATCTGACAAATGTGTGCAGCATAGTCCAATTGGCCACTGCACAAATGTCCTGTACTGAAATGCCATTAAAGAGAGCCCATGTGGAATAGCCTCTTTGGACCCTTAGGGGTCTGCTAGCTTTTGGCTTCACAAGCTGAGCAAACTGCTTGTGTCATCCACAAAGATAAGTGCTGGGATGAACCAGGCTTACCCCTGTGAGGAGCAGCCCGAGAGACAAACAATTTATTTGAATCTCTGAAACTTCTTGTCCTGTATCTGTACATGCACAAAGCACCAATAGGACACAAACAATGCAGTTATCACTCTTTTTTAGATGACAAGAAGACTTAAAGCTTCAGAACACTGCAAGTAAATGAGGAATCCAAAACCTTAGTCACAAAGGCTGGATTAAGCAGTAGCATCATCTTAGAGCTTTCAAACACACCGAGTTCGTACTCTTGTTTAGCGAAAACAGCAGCCAAGCAAAGCTTTGGAAAAGTGGTATAAGGCATATTATGGGGTCATAAATCTGCCCTTCTATTTGTGAAAAGAATGTTGTATGCAGTGGGACTGACCAGGGCTCTCCTAACAGGAGCTGAATAATCTCTAAAATCTACATTTTTCCTGGTCAGAGTGGGAGGCTAAGAGGTAGAAACACATAAAAGAGCATGTTTGGCCAAGGGTGAGCTAGAGCATCTACACCCAGTGGTGCATCACTGCCTGGCACGTGTGTTGTAGGCAGTGACCCTAGGTGGACTTTGCTCAACATAATCAGCTTGCAAGACAAGATCAGCTGAAATGGGCACTTTCTACCTTGGCAGTTAATATAAGATACTACAGTCGTATAGTGTTAGACATCCAGACCATTAAGATTATTTGTCCTTCTTTAACATTTAAGCACACATTCACTTCACCTTAAATTACATATTTTTTACATAAATAATGTATTATTTGAAATGTTTTTGGCACATTGTCTGATTTAACCATGGCCATGCAAAATGGTCTTTGCTTAGTAACCATACTAGTAACCATTTCATATTGGTGCATCCCTAAATAATGTCATCCTAATCATCATTCTGAAACAGTTTCTCCTAAACCTCAGATTAGCTGCAGACCCAAGACCAAACAACCCTCAAGCATATTCTCTGAACTGGACTTTTTGAAAATGCTTCTAATAAAAAGTGATGCTTTTGACCCAAGACACGTTAATTCCTTATCACATGTGTCTTGTGAGGATGTTTGCAGACTACTTACATTTTTGGACCGTTTGTTCTGTTTTCCTAAGAAGTCTTTTTTTCTGTAGTGGAACATTGGAAGCATTGTAGTGATGTTTGGAAATTCATGCAGAAAAGCATGAACAATACCAAATGTCTTCATATGTCTGCATGAGTGTTATTTTATTCTAGCTAGAATTCTCTTTGAATGTCTTCACAAAGGGAAGGATCATAGTTCACTGTTCACTGTCTCACCTTGGAGCAAATCATAGTCAGAAAACAGGAGGAACAACAGATTAGAGTAAAAAATAAACAGAGCTGGGAAAGCTACTGGAGAAGGCATTGGAAAGAATCTACATCAAATTTAAGGCAGTGTATTTTTCTAGTGCTGCACTGCTGCGTTGTTTGAGCGGCAGAGGGAAGCAGGGTTTAGGATAATTCAGGTCAGGGAGCAATTTCCCCCTTGGCAGCACACATTAAGCACAGTGCATGACTAACATGAACACTGGAAACAGCAGCACATACAGCACAGACATTCTTTGAGTAGCTTTTAACCTGATACATATAATATAATAAATCCAGGACACCTTGAAATAGTATCATAGTAGTCTTCACTCATATAATGCAAGTGCCACAAATGAACACAATTATGCAATTAAAAACATACATTAATCAGTACTTCAATCAAGTATAATTTACATAGTATTGGTAATTGGACAGTTCAGAAAACAGAAGCCCTAATGAAAGGTATCTTATTGTACATATGTTTGAAGTAAATGAAAAGTGGGTGAAACACTGTAAGAAGTGTGTAACTGAACCGATGCATCAATGATTTTTGTTTTATTATGATGGCTAGAGGCTGGAAACTCCATTGACATCTGATCCCACCTGACCTCACCAATCCTTCAGGATAGAAAGGTGTCTGCCTAGCAAGGCCATATCATGATATCCATAGCATGTCATCACTGTCAATATCAGCAATGTCCAGACCAGTTATATGAGCTTTTTCCTAGTGTATTTCCTAAGAGCTCTTCGTCCATGCGTAACTAGCCAGATAGTAATGCATTCTTGAATATTAGCCTTTTTTTTAGTTGAACATAATGAATGTAATCAGGTTATTGTTAAATCAAGATCAATTTGCCACAACAGTTATTCTACATGGACTGACAAAGGAATAATGACCTGGCAAAATGAAAAAACATTGTTTAACATATACGCTCCAATTTAAACTTCTCATGCATTGGGGCAGTGGTAGTTCAGTGGGTAGACCAGCGGGCTATTGATAACAGGGTTATGGGTTCAATACCTGGGCTTGGCAAGCTGTTGGATGCTTAATTCTCCCTGCTCCTTGTGTGCCGCAGTGATGTGTGCTCACTGTGTGCATGTATATATGTCTGTATGTTCACTGCAAAAATGGGTTGAAGGTGGAGGCCAATGAAAACATCCACCAACACAAATGCTGCAAATATCAGGCAAATAAAACATGGCTAATTTCTGCACAACAATACCAAAGCAGAAACAATGATGTCTGAAAACATATTGACAAAGACAGAAATATAAAAGCTCCAGTGGTGGATCCTGTGTTTTGTTTAACAAAACGTAATAGCTTGTCAGTGAGGACAAGCTACCTGTTCTTCAACATACTAAAATTAAAAGAAAGAAATTAAGGACATCCTGCATGTCATGCCCAAGTACTATTAGTATTTTCTATGTTGTTAAGTAAAAGGTAAAGTGCATTATAATGTACAATGTATATTATAGGTACAGTGAAGGATTTTGTTGCATGGTGTGAGCTGAACCATCTGCAGCTCAATGTGATAAAGCCAAAAGGACTGGGACAAGGGACAAGGCACCGGTGACCCCTGGTCCATCAGGGGGGGTCAATGTGGACACTGTGGAGAATATCTGTACTATATGTGTACTACAAATACTATTCATTGACAATACACAAGACTGTGCTAAGAACACTGACATCCTCTACAGGAAGGGCCAAAGTCGTCTCTATTTTCTGAGGCGCTTGAGGGCATTCAATATCTGCCAGACTATGCTCAGGATCTTCAATCAGTCTGTGGTGGCAAGTGCTATCCTCTACACTGAAGCATGTTGGGGCAGAAGGCTGAAAGCGACTGACACCAACAGACTCAACAAACTCATCCGTAAAGCCAGTGATGTGGGTGTGTGGAGTTGGACTGTGTGTCGAAGAGGAGAACGCTGTCTAAGATGGATAATGGCTCCCACCCTTTCTACAACACGTTGATGAGACATAGGAGCATAGGGTAAAATAATTTTCCATATTTATTATCACAGTAATGACCAATATGCCACTTTGCTACATTCATATAATTTATATATTTGTTGTAGGTACCCTTGCTCACCAGTAGGTGACAGCACCACCAGAAAACTCCCCAAACTCCCCTAAAAAACTTTCCCAACAAAAAAATCAACCTCTTTGAGTTTACCCAGCCAGGTAAACACCCAACAGAGAGAAACAAAGGAACCAAAAGAGCCATCTACCATTGTCCTAACAAAGGACAGCCTAACTTTAATCATCTTAGGAACCTTTAGAATTTCAGCTGGACGTCGGATCAACGTTTCCACACAGCTACTTTCTTCAAATCAAGCTTGCAACGGGTGGTCACAACCTGAATGAGAGTAAAGCGAACATTTCCTTAACTTGCAACTGTGAACTTTTCCTGGACCAGAAGCCAGAAGGACAAGCATTCCCAGAAGTACCTGGACGGCACATCAAGAATCTTCATTCTTCAAGGAAGAGTGAAAATTTCTTCAAATCAGCTGAGGAGGACAACCACTGGATATTTGAGAAAATATCCATCATGTGAGACTGAACTTTAACATCTGGGCATAGTTTAATGAAAGAATCCTTAATCTTAAAGTTTAATGCATTTTAACGTTTATGTAATGTTTTTAATGTTAATATTATTTTTCTTTCTGAAAGAACCAATAACTGTTGTTAGACCCTGCAACCTCAGATCTGTGAGCGCAGCGACTTAAATCTTCTTTGCATGCAACCTCTCTGTCCTAACACTTGAAATACAGCCACATTAGTACATAGTTAAGTAAAGCTAAACACAGCAGCAGCTTTGACACAAGTTCAGCTTCACTCTTTGTTCTAACCAAGATCAGAACAAAGACCGACTGACCTCATTAACATATAGTGGCAACCGGCATGTTTAAACATTCAAAATCCCCGCCTTTCTCTTTCTTTGTTCACGGAACAAAGTAAATGTCCGCCCCTTATCACGTCATTGCGCACAGCCGCAAAAGCGTACGAAAACTTTAGCGCACACACGTGCGCATACTCTTATTTCATTGTTTAGCGCACACGCGCAGGCTCTCTCTCTTTCTCTCTCGCGCTTTCTCTCTCTCTCTCTCTCTTTCTCTCTCTCTCTCTCTCTCACTCTTAGCTAACCATCGAGCTCTGAGACATTGTAAATATACTGAGTTTTATGATTTGTATTGAATTGTATGATGCCATAATAACGTGCCCGTTTCCCCCACATTGTACATTTTCTCTACAGATTTTTCTCTCCTGGGATCAATAAAGTATTTCTCATGAAATACAGTGCACATCCCAAAACAACTAAATATTTAATAAGTGCTAGCTTTATTTACTAGCCCTGGGGTTTTATTAAAAAATGTAACATTAATACCATACCTGCCAAAACACAACTACATCTTGATTTCTGAGAATATATATGTGTATTTCTCTGTCTAGTTCAGCACACCACAATCATGGGAAGGACTGCTGACTTGACAGTTCTTCATAAGGTGATCTTCAACAGTCTCAGGAGGATAAGCCACCCACAAAGAGGGTAAGCCACAGAAGGCCACTGCTGAAAAGACAGGTTGTTCGTAGAATGCTGTGTCAAAGCATATTAATGGAATGTTGACTGGAAGGGGGAAAATGGTAGGAAAATGTGCACAAGCAACAGGGCTGATGGCTGCCTTGAGAGGATTATCAAGAAATTGAGTTATGAAATAACTAAAGTTTGGGAGAAGGACTATGGACAAACTCATCTTTATTATTATGTGCCCTCCATTATTATGTCTCCTCTCACCTTGACAAAGAAGGACAGTCAAGTTGCTAGTGCCATCTAGTCTGCTACTTGCCTGTCCTCAACCGATGTTGGCGACAGCCATGGATGGCCAGATGGTCTGCAACAATTTTATTTTTGCTTGCACCATTTGGTCAAATTGGATGAATTGTGCATTTTGGAGCTCAAGTTTAGACTCACCCTGCTCTGCCACTGGACCAGTAATTCTTTTTTTTTTACTAAATTTGTACTACATTTATTATGTTGTTGTAACTGTTGTAATTGCTGTTCTCCCTTTAGGGACATGAGTGGAAAGACAAATTATATCAATTTACTTTTTACTGCCATTCCCATAATTCCCTGGCTTCAAGCTTTATCAGCTGAAACTTGAAGCAAGAACTCCAGCTCAGGAGTTTCCCTTACTTACTCATTATTATGTGCCTTAAAAAACACTCCTTTCCTCTCACCTTCTTATGACCAAAAATAGCACCACCACGCCCCCTTGACTCCAATCTCAACCTCAGCTATTGCTTGGTAAGGTTGGTGTCTGGTTTAAGGTCTCAACAGTTGAAACCACTCAGAACTCCAGAAGTTTCTAAAAGCCTTTGCATACTGGATACACCAGGTCAAATAATAAATACATACTAGTTAGCAAACTCCTAGTGAGTACACATGCCCAAGAGTGGTGGGCAGGCATCGCAGTGGTGCCCGGGGAGAATTAAGAACCTTGCTCAAGGGGCTTGCTCAACAGTGGCAGCTTGCCAAGCCTGTTATCAATAGCCCTGTTGTCCAACTGCTAAGACACCACTGCTACAAAATACACAAGAGACATAAAACATCATTGAAGGTACAGCAACAAAAACTGTCAGTTAAATTCTAAGGGATTTTTTTTTTAATAGACCAAAGACGCATCGTGCACATCTTATTCATGGAAACAAGAATGCAAGCAAAAATAATATGACCCTGAATGAAATGAAATGACAATGATCCAACAAGACATGGGTGAAAGACCTTGGAATGTTTTATTGAAATATTCACTTTATATTCAATATAGCTTTCACATTTATCTACTGGCAGAAGTGTATTATGTAATGTTATGGCACATTCCATATTTATTCTGTATTTACAGAATGGAAGAACACTATTTTGATAGAGTTTAGAAACGGGTGTAAATATGAACTGCAAATGCCGTTTATGGGTGAATTGCAAAAAATAAAATTAAAAATGTTACAACTGAAAGCCACCTCTTTAAAATCAATCCAGTTAGCTATTTTAATTCCATAAAAGAGAAAAGAAATAGCAAATGAAAAGGAAAAAAGAAATGTAGAAAAAGAAAATATGAAAGAAGATGGAAAAAGGAGAAAAGCAAGCATCCACTACTGTGTTCTGTAAGACACAGTAGCTTTGAATCCAGCTGGAACCAGTTGTTGCCCATGGCCAAAATGATGTGTGCAAGTGTGTGTGCAGGAGTTGGCTAGAACTGAGATGTCAAGACAGTTCCCCTGTACATGATAAGAGCTCACAGAAGAGAAGGGTGTAGATAACAATGTATGTAAAAGAATACCCTCTTCAATTAAGACAGATTTGGCTAAACATGTTGATGTTTATGATGTCTATTTCTTTCTCTGACAGAAACTTCAGGTCTGTTACATTCTTGAATATTAATTATTTGTTTGCCTTATAATGCACTGCACGGCAATGTACATGATTTGGCTATTCCAGATTAAGCAATCTTCAATCCTGTAAAAGGCATTCAACATTTGATTTGAAGCTTATAACATACACATATAATTTGCCTTGTATGATGCTGTTTAAGAATGTCTTGGCACAGGACTATGGCCACAGTTTTCTTGTTCATCTATATCTACCTAGATATTACTGAGAAAAAAAAATTGACTTGTTGCCATCTCTAATACATAAAGAGAAACTAAAATGACATTTATTTTTTAATGTTATTTATTTTCATTAATATTATAGACACACACAACTAAACGAAATAAAACACAAACATCCACAGTGCAGGATAGAAAAAGTAAATGAACAATTGTATTAAAGGCATACAAAGTCTGGTTACTGATAAATCCATTTTCAAAAAAGATGCCATAAACCAGAGTCTCCATTATGATAAAAACACTGAACAAGAATAATGTTCATGGAAGGACACCATAAATGAAGCTGCTGCTGTTTACCAAAGACCTCCTGGATGTTCCCCAATGTATCAAAACATTTTACAGAAGAATGTAAGGGCACCAGTACACGCACAAAAGAAGATTTGGGTTTTGGAAGGGCCAAGGCAGAGACGGTAAACCTATAGAGTTGCTGCCGCATTGCCAAAAGAGGGCAATGCATGTAGGCCATTCCAGAATTTCCTTCACAGCTACAGGAACGTCTGTTGGAGGTGATTGCTGCTACAGGAGGATCTGACAGGTTAAGTTCCAGGGTTTACTTACCTTTTCTAGCTTGCACTGTGGTAACAATCAGACCACATTTAATTAGTAATCAGTGCAGAAATCCAGGTCATGCCTAAGGGTTCACATGCTTTCTCTTACAACTGTATATACGTAAGTGATCTGTTTTTTTTCACTTTCACACAGCACAGTATCCAACCACTGTGTAATAATTACATCCATAAGTAATTTCCATTACAATCACATATCTATTAACTGTAACATGTAATAGATATGTGATTGTGAGTTTGTGTGTGTGTGTGTGTGTGTGTGTGTGTAGGCTGACCAAATAGAGGCAAAGCAGTGTCATACTACACACATGACATGGCACTGGTTAAAAACATGTACTTTGACCTCAGCAGGCAAAACAGTAATGAAATGCTTTCTCTCTCCCTTCTCCTTCCCTTCCCCACCATTAATTTTTTCTCAAAAGGGCGCAGTGACCCTCAGGCTCTACAGGGTTGTGTGGAGGAAGGAACGCCCTGCTTTGTGGGTCCTGGCACCCCCTTCAGCTAAGCTTTCTAAAATTAGTGGAGAGTTAGTGAACACACAGCGCACACACCTCTGGACATGTGCCTGGTCTGAATTAAGAAAATATTTGGCCTGTTTGTCCCCTTTATTCAATCTCAAATGCAATACAAACATTTGCATTATGAAAACATTAAAAAAATTTAGCTGTCTGAATATTCTCCTCAAGGGGACGTTAATGGTCATTGAAAGAGGAGAAAATACCATGAATCCACACTATGCTAACTAAAATTATTTACTGAAGGGTTTACAGTAAAACTAAAAAAGAATGAAGAGTATATCGTAAAACACAAAATTTCCATACAATTACAAGAATTATCTATGCAGTAATTAAATATTATGAAGGTATGAAGGCATCAATCAAACCTGGCTGATCTGGCATTGAAATAGTTGCAATTAAACAGCTGCTGAGGGGCTTCTTTGTAACCTTTGTAACACTCCTTTAAGACCCATTCCAGGGGGGAGGGGGGTGCTGTACTGTTGCGAGAGAGAGTTCAACCCTGTCTGCGGCTGACATGCGCAGATTCTTTAGACTTGTCGTTACATGCCCCATGTGCCCATCAGTTAACAGGGGTTTATACATTTCTCTTCAACCTCTCACAGTCATGCCAACATTGTCCCTGTTCCAAAGACATCTAGTGTTACCTGCTTAAATGACTTGCACACAGTTGCTTTAGCCTCTATCATAAGCAGCTTTGAGAGGTTGGTTGGAGACCTCATGACCTGCTTATTACCTGCATATTGTTCTGACTTTGCATACTGCCCACTCCCATCTGGACAAGAAGAACATGTTTGAAGAATAATGTTTGTGGACTACAGTTTAGCATTTAACACTATTGTTCCCCAAGGCTTGACATCACGCTCCAGTATCTGGGTAAACAGTTCTCTGTGTTGTTGGATCCTGAAGCTCCTGACAGCCCAACAGCAAATGATAAGGATGACCATTACATCCTTTTCTCTGACCCTCAAAACAGAGATCCCTCAGGACTGTGTGCTCAGCCCGCCCCGTCCTCCCTGTACCCCCATAACTACACAGACTCCAATGTCATCATTAAATTAGCTAATAACATGACAATCATCATGTCCAACAATAACCAACATCTTGTCCAATCATCTCCAAAAATGACAAGGCAGCCTACAGAAAGGTTAGCTTCCTGACAGACTGGTGATCTCTCTCTAAACGTCAACAAGACCAAGGAGCAGATAGTGAATTTTCATAAAGTAGGAGCCCCATTAATGGTGCAGCTGGAAAGAGATTTTTTATGATGGCAAAACCTGAACAGTAGCACTACATTGCAAAAACAAGAAAAAAATTATTAAGCATTAAGCATTTATTGATGGCTTCTACACTGGGATTTTGTGGAGTAACATTTTGGCAATGCTATTTTGTTGCATACCAAAATGTCACCAGTTTTCTCAGGGGTAGTAGACCTGATACACATCTAATTTACATTTTATTGTAGTTTCTACAAGGGGTTTGTTGGAGCAGTAAGACTTGAACTCTTTTTGTTTGTCTGCCAATATACTTTTTTTGGCCACCATGGTTGTAACTTAACATTAGGTAAATATCTCATAGTCAATACAAAGTTTTTAAATTTAGCAATATGTGAGACTCAATATTGAGCCCATATTCTCAGCACCACAGGCTTTGTCTTGCTCTTGCTTTCGCTCTCTGACTTGTGCCTTTTCTCACACACCAGAACAGGAAAGAGTCTGTCTCTTCCTGTTTTTATTTTTACATCAAAGGCAAGTCAGTGAAAAAAACAGGCAGATTAAAAAATCCCATAATACATAGTAAAAAGCATATGATAATCACGTTATTTGTACTCTTTCACTAGGGAATAGGAAAGGCACTATAAACATGCAAAGTTTGCTTGTATTGCAGCTGATCTTTAAGGCTGTCAACAGTGCTAGATGATATACTGACAATATTGGTATATCGGTATTGATAGATGATATTAACTGCAATATTTGTCAATTATGTGCCTCGCATTGTTTTGAAAAACAGTTAAAAATTCCTAATATATAATAAATAAGAATGCATAGTGATCTCTAATAATGTTTTTGGAAAATACAGGCTGGGTCGAAAATCGCATAGTTCCATACTGAAAAGTAGGTGAAAGCACTATGTGAGAACGGGTATGCCCAAATATAAAGTATTTGATTAACAGTTTGCAGTCCTCAAAATAATGTACACAGTGGTCTGAAAATGTATCCTTTAATTCCACTGGAGGTGCTTGTAACATCAGGATGTAAATCAGTCTTTTATGAAGGAGTTTTATTAAGTTTGATAACTACTGTCAGTAAGTAGCACACAGCTTTGTAAGTTACAGTTGCAGTTACATAGCTGTGAACTGCAAACCTGTCTGTCTGTTGGCAGTACTGTTAAACTGAGATTTGATCATTTGATACAGATCAGTCTGTATGAACTCATCTTAGGTTGTGAAAATGCTGCTGATAGGAGAGAGGCTAGTCTCTCCACACCAGACAGACAGACAGTCTGTAATCTGAGTATTAGAGCACACTCATAACCAGAGCCTAATTTTAAATTCAAAAGCTGGAATTGTATCAACTATCATGCAATGGTGGGGATCATTTTTCTGTGTCACTGAATTTAAATTCTATATGTTTAAAGTGTTTGTGTGTGTGTGTTCAGATTCAACTATCCTGGCAGTGAGAAGAGATGACTTGGAGAGGGTAACTGTGTGTAAATATGTGAGTTAGATGAACCATTTTCTTTTACATTTGCTGGACATTGCATTTTATGTATTATTTACATTGTATTACATTTGGGGTAAAGGTATCTAGGGTAAAAATGCTCCTATTGACTTTTGGTTTATACATTTATCTGATAAACCAAATTGGCATCTGGGCATCTGGGTTAACACTGATAATAAAACACAAATGTAGTATGACAAATGTATACCAGGAACAGATGTTAAGTGATGTTTCAGTGACCTTTCCATTGAAAGACATTGATGTGAAGGGTTAACTGAATGGTTCTTGTTACTGCTATTTGCACATTTTATTTTCAATTAATGCTTAGCAAATATGACTGTTCTATGTATAAACAGCCGACAGGCAACATTTTTTGAAGTAAATTTGTTAACAGTTCTCTAAATGTTCACACTGATCAGCAGAGGTCATTGGTGAAAGAATGTCATTGGTAAGATGGCGAATGTAGTGCATTCAAAGATGAGGAATACAGCACACTCGTATACTGATGGAGCATGCTGCTTTACCAGTGGTTGAAGTACATAATTTATATGCAGCCAAAATCAGATAAAGTTTACAATACCTGAAATATATCTTAAATACCATCAGGTGCCTCTATATTTTTGGAATATCAAGAAAACAACAGATGTTATCAATTTTCTTGGAGTGGGGGTTACAGAGAAGACAATAATGCTGTATTTGATGCTGGAGTATTCTCACTCATGATCTTCTTCATTCCCCTCCCTCTCTGGTTCTTTCTGGAGTGGTAAAGATTAAGAATCCTCAGCAGAATCCTCTCACGTCAACACTCCAATCATCTCTAATCCTACTTAGTGCCCCCACAGTACCAGCAAAGAGAGGAGGGAGGAGGACCTCTTCATGGAACAGCTTCACAAAAGCTTAATTTTTTTCCCTCTATCCACCATGGAGCTTTTTGTAACAAAAAAAAATACTGCAGTATTTGTAAACATCCCCATGTCACTCAAGCATCTGTTGGATATAACAATGGCAGTCCTGCTGCTAGTCATTTAGATAATGGTTCATGGTAGGGAGCTAAGTATTGACCTGGATTTAGCATAGGTTGGTCGATGTAGTGGATGTTACATTTTATAAAACACTCTTTTTACTGTTTACTGTTACAGCGCATCATTACACAACTTGTGGAAACATATGATGTTCATTAAGCTTCAATACACACTACAAATGTGTGTTGCTAAAACATCTTCATTGTCTTACTACTGAAACTTGCATGCAGATTACTCATGCTGCATCTGTCAAGTACAAAAAAATGTACATACGATTACAAGCAAGAACAGCACAAACCAGCTTTTGAGTGAATTTTAATGTCACATCCAAAAAAAAAAAGAATGTGGAGGAGGGGCAGGGGGATGAGGAGAAAAGGGGGACAGTGTTAGCGCTTTGACCAAGCGATTACTGCACAAGGCTCTGCTGTGGCAAGAGATATACAGGATAATCTGATGAGTAAAGGGAGAAAGGGATGGAAGAGGAGAGGATGAAGGAATGGCAGAAATGGGGGCATGGAGATGGAGCAGATGGAGCGAGGACATCAGCAAAAGAGGATTATGCCACGTCAAACTATCATTGGACACATGAAAATCAAACTGCAGTCACTAGAGAGTACATCTACACCCTGTGTTGACTCTGATATACGGCCACTGCTTGCAAAGTAGAGGGCAAAGTGAAGAGCACATTGGTGATCTAGGTCAGTACTGCGTAAGGTGGAGATCCCTGGAATGGTGGACAGGATAAGGTGATGCCAAAGGCTTCTAATTCTACAACTGTGATTCCCAAGAAGCACATGCATGAGGCTGAGCAGTTTGTGGTAGTATTAAATGTTGTCTAGGGCACACATGGCCTACATTTGTGTTGTAAAGTGCATTAATAGAAGAAGATAATTACATCATTATTTATTCATTAATAACTGTACTTATGCGTTAAAAATTACTTTATACACTATGTATGAAATTTCATTTAGATTTATATATAATATAAATAAATAAATATAATAAATAGTCCTGAAAACCTAAAATATTTCATTTGTAATCAAGAAATGACACTGGTGAAAATGCATAGATTTTTTAAAACTACACAAAACAAGATTGTACTGTATTTTTACTTAATTGTACTGGGGTATTCTAGTCACCATTACAGATAGAGAAATGTAACTTGCCAATGCAATAATGCTAATAATGCTAAAGTACTCAATACCCTGGACTTTGGCAGTAGAACCCTCAGAGCAGGGTGTACAAGTGGTGTCTCGACAGTGTAGTCACAAATTACCAATTACTTCCAATTAATTTGCCCAGGTTTGACTTGCTTAGTGATACACTAGCTTAGATGTCTCTAGAAAGGGCTCTGGTTATAGGTGATCCTATTCTAAAATGTGAAAATAGCTTCTCTTTCAGGGATACCAGTAGAAGTTAGCTGTTTATCAGGAGCCTGAGTACCAGGCATTAGAAGGATATTACTAGGAACTAGGTACGGTAAGGCTAGATATTGACAAGACCTCTATGGCAGTCAAAAATGACCAAAAGCAATTTTAAAGAGATGTATACATTGGTTCAGAGGATGTCCACTGCTGTAATGTCCTCGTCTCAGTTCAATGAGAAGCAGAGATGAATCATGTTACAGCTACTTCAGCACCAGTGTTGTGGACAGCCATAAACACTGATTGGCTAGAGCGGGGGGCCCATTGCATCAGACCTGCCTTATCTCCTTTGGTTCTTTTTCGTTTTTTATGACTTTGGACAAGGAAGGCTTGTTTTTGTATATACTTTGGTGTGCGGTGTTCCTCCCTTCCTTTTTGTCACTCTTAAGAGGGGACTAAAAGAGGTCACAGAGGACCTCCTCATGTGCCAATGAGGAACTAACGCTCCCTCTTTACTTGTAAAAGTAAACCTCCTAGCCAAGTTTAACTTGAATGATTACATCAATGTTTTTTTGTATACTTTTGAGTACATTGCTGAGAGGAAAGTATGGGATAAGGAGGAATGGGCCTCCATCAGAGGGCCCCTCACTGGCAAGGCCCAGACGGCACCCTATTCTCCCCTGCTTGGGCTAAGACACTAACTATACTAACCCAAGTCATGTTAAGACCTGCTGCTTCCACGGGGGAGCAGAAGAGTGAGTGTATACCACATACACTTTGTTTAGGATAAAATAATCATAGTATCCATTAATGACACAGCACATTCCTCACACTGCAATAATCTCTAAATCTCTTTGCCTTTGCTGAAATCCCTCCTACATTGCTCACTTCTCAGCTTCCAAGTGCCAGATTTTCCACCCAGTAATTTAAACTAGAGAGATGAGAGAGGAGGTACAAACACACATACACACAGACACACAAAACATCACACCCCTACTCCTCACAATCAAATGTTGGCTGAACTGATTCCAAATCTGAATGGCTTTCCTTTTCTCCATCAGAGACATGCTAAATGTGTGCGACATGCTTTTCTCCATGTTAAATGTGTGAGGTGCCTGGCACTGGTAAGCATGGAATGGTTCACTATGTGCTAATTTGTGCTGGATTTCCAGGAATTAATTAAAGCAAAGTAAAAAAGGATCCATGTCTGAACTGCACACAATAAATTAAGATAAGGCACTTATATTGCATTATAATGCTTCTGTAAATGAAAGACAATTGTCTAAAATTATATAACCATGTAAAATATCCAAATGATTTTAAACAAGTGAAAAAATGTATGTCAAGCATCTTGACAGCTTTGTTTGGAATAAAGGTTGCCTGTTATCAGACTTGGTGACCTAAAGATTCAAGACACTTTTTTAATATTATTCTTTAATATTAACAGAGGTGAATATTTTCGGAAATAGAATTTTTTCTTAATACATTAATAAAATAGGAAGGTCATCAACATTTATTATCAAATCAGGGGTTCCAGGAGCGACAGCGGAGTAAAGAAGTATGTGTGTGACCTCATATTTACAGCTTTATTTATAGCTCCCAAATATTCTGGTAAAACATTATAGGTTGTATGGTGCAATCAAGGCTTTGTGGGAAATGCAGAATATAATTTAGTCCAGGCAATCCAGCATGAATAATACTTCCAACATATTTGGGGCATATTAGAGCATCGATTTGATTTTTGCCACAACAAAGAATACGAAAGTAAACAAGTAACTAAAACTGACAGTCGGCAAAGACAAACGTTTTTGAAAACATTTTCAATGAGACCTTTGTCATCAGTGAAGCTAGCAGTTAGCAAGGTTAGTTCTTTACTCAGCAACAACAAAACATCATTAATCTTTGAACCATTACAACACATAGAACTGGTATAGACATAATACAAAACTCTATATATGTTAGTAGAATGCTAGTTCATTAGCAAATTCAGCCCAGCCTACTTTAGTTAATAATCGTGAGTTTAACAATGTATGTGGAAAGCCTTGGTGATGGTGGTGCATCATGGGAAAATACAGAATACACGAGAAAATAAAGAGTGCAATTAATCAGAGCCAGACTGATCTTTTTCTATTTCTTCCTCCAGACCAAAGATTTTCCATTTTCTCTTGGTCTGTATGTCAAGCTATGTGTCACTGCCAACAAACCACTAGAGAAAATATCAGAAGAGAGATCAAGCAAGGGAGGTAGGGAGAGTGGTTGAGGTAAAAAGTAAGATACAATTGAGAGAAGATGGGGGAGGGGAAGAAGGGGTATAAAGCTATAAGATACATTGGAGCAGTTTGATGGAGGAGGGGAGCAAGAGCAAGGAAGCATGCGACTTTTTCCTAGGTCTGGCAAAAAAGGTGAATGATTCAAAGATGAATGATGTGTCCTAAATGCAATGCCACTATGGGTAACGGAAAGAACTGGGAGCTGGAAAGCAGGTCACTTAAATTGCTGGGGATGTTCTTAAGTAGCTTTGCCCTCAGGCCCCTGTCAGAGAAGTTCTATTTTTCTCACATCTCCTTTACTCTTCCCTTTACAGTACTTGCGGTCACTAAAAATGTGAACACTGGCTCATATAATGGACAATTTAATGAACAGAAAAAACAGAGGATTATTGCTAGTATGTAAAAATATGTGACAAAATGGGAGGATGACAGAAAAACAGTTGAATATGAAAAGTCTGGTCCAGGCTTAAAAGGATTGCACTGTTTAACCTTGCATGTTTTCCTAATCCAAATTAACCTCTCATTGTTTTACTCCAGAAAAATGAATTGATGAGCTTACAACCAAGAAAACCCATTTTTTAAAGAGTAAATAATAAAACATATAAACTGGTAACAAGTGCCAGTGCATTGGGCCAATCCATTCACTGAAGTCATTTGCTGCACCGCTGGTATTGTAGGCTTCATAAGTCTGGATCAAAATAACCCACAGGCATGAACAGATTTCAATGTAGTGAGTGATCTGGATCTTCAGAGTTTGTGAAACGTACAAAAAGAAACTGATCTCTTGTTTACTTGCATAATGAACATACCTTGTGAAGCGTCTGTTTACAAAACAAAATATTAGGTGCTACTTTCTCCTCTGTAGGCTTATTGACCCCTCTTTGCATTTAATAATTTGGTGTTCTGGGCGAGTTTATGGAGTCACATCTTTTTGCAGCGTGGTCAAGTCCTCGACTTGTTGCCTTTAGCAGCCTGCTCTGCTCACACATGCAGGCAGACACGGCTAAACACTGTTCTGAATCCCAGAAGTGTCCAAAATCTACACGTTTTTCAATACAGAAAATACAATACAAATTTAAACCTTTCACCGATAATGGATCCCATAGCTGGTCTTCCATTTAGGGAGAACCAAAAGGAGAGGAGCTGCTCGCTCCTCTTTGGTCTCATAGACTTAAAATTTAATAATAAAAGTCCTGAGCCCAGACAACACTGTGCCAAGGTCCAACACAATTCTTTATTTTTAATACCATTTTTAACAAATAAATATCAATGAAATTTTTGTTTGTGTTAATTTGTTATATTGTGTTAGTAAAGTTAGTTAAAGTAATTAGTAAAGTAATGTTTAAGTCAATCCTGATGTCTTAAGTCTTTGAGGTGTGTTGTTTATGAATTCAACAAATGTATTTGATGGGTATCGGCTAAAGTTTATGTATCGGTACTGGTATTTGAACAAAACAGTCGGATCGGTGCATCCCTATATATTTGTGGAATTTATGTAATGCAAAGATGTAAGAAATGTATATGTATATATGGTGCAGTATCAATATAGTGTAGGCATCATGCTTTCAAAGCTTATTATCCCGAGAATGATTTGTTTTTCAAATATTTGCTTACAGGGTTGGAAAATGTATTTAATTGGATAATTGACAACATGACTTGTTCCCTTGTCAAGTCACTTTGTCATGTGTTTAGAACAGTTCCTGTAAATTAACTCAAATATTTCACACTAAAATAATTATTGTAGTTCAAATGTCACAGTAACAGACAAGCAATAATCATTGTATGAGATTCACAGTATTTTTTACATACACAATTATTACCAATATTATTATAAAAATGGTGGGCCTATCATTTTCTCTTCCATGGTATTTGGGCTTGTAAATGGGCTTTTTTGCTATAACAAAATGTAAATTGTATAATCATTATACAAAAGATTGTAATTTCAGGAGCTAAATTGATAGGCTACCTCACAAGAGTTCACACTGGCATAGATACTAGCTGGCTAGTATAACAAAGGGAAAGGGTCACCTTCATCCAGCTGACTGCTAGAGCGAGGTGGTATTGCTCAGAGACAATGACTCAATTACACAGGGCTACACACAAATGCAAGGCCTATAAATAAAGCATGGAGTGTGAGAATATACTGTGGATATACTGGAATTGCAAGTGCTGGACATACAGTGGGGAAAAAAGTATTTAGTCAGTCACCAATTGTGCAAGTTCTCCCACTTAAAAAAATGAGAGAGGCCTGTAATTGACATCATAAGTAGACCTCAACTATGAGAGACAAAATAAGTGGTGGAAAATAAGTATTTGGTCAATAACAAAAGTTCATCTCAATACTTTGTTATATATCCTTTGTTGGCAATGACAGAGGTCAAACGTTTTCTGTAAGTCTTCACAAGGTTGGCACACACCGTTGCTGGTATGTTGGCCCATTCCTCCATGCAGATCTCCTCTAGAGCAGTGATGTTTTGGGGCTGTCGGCGGGCAACACAGACTTTCAACTCCCTCCAAAAGTTTTCTATGGGGTTGAGATCTGGAGACTGGCTAGGCCACTCCAGGACCTTGAAATGCTTCTCACAAAGCCACTCCTTTGTTGCCCTGGCAGTGTGCTTGGGATCATTGTCATGCTGAAAGACCCAGCCACATTTCATCTTTAATGCCCTTGCTGATGGAAGGAGGTTTGCACTCAAAATCTCACAATACATGGCCCATTCATTCTTTCATGTACACGGACCAGTCGTCCTAGTCCCTTTGCAGAGAAACAGCCCCAAAGCATGATGTTGCCACCCCCATGCTTCACAGTTATGTTGTTCTTTGGATGCAACTCAGCATTCACTCTCCTCCAATGAGTTGTGTTTGTACCAAACAGTTCTACTTTGCTTTCATCTGACCATAAGACATTCTCCCAATACTCTTCCGGAACATCCAAATGCTCTCTAGCAAACTTCAGACGCGCCCGGATATGTACTGGCTTAAGCAGGGGAACACGTCTGGCACTGCAAGATCTGAGTCCCTGGCGGCGTAGTGTGTTACTGACGGTAGCCTTTGTAACAGTGGTCCCAGCTTTCTGCAGGTCATTCACTAGGTCCCCCCGTGTGGTTCTGGGATTTTTGCTCACCGTTCTTGTGATCATTTTGACCCCACGGGCTGAGATCTTGCGTGGAGCCCCTGATCGAGGGAGATTAGCAGTGGTCTTGTAGGTCTCCCATTTTCTGATTATTGCTCCCACAGTAGATTTCTCCACACCAATCTGCTTGCCTATTGCAGATTCAGTCTTCCCAGCTGGTGCAGGTCTACATTTTTGTTTCTGGTGTCCTTCGACAGCTTTTTGGTCTTCACCAAGTTACAGGTCTGTGACAGCCAGAAATTTTGCTTGTTTGTAGGTGACCAAATACTTATTTTCCACCATTATTTGCAAATAAATTCTTTAAAAATCTGACAATGTGATTTTTTTTCTCATTTTGTCTCTGATAGTTGAGGTCTACCTATGATGTCAATTACAGGCCTCTCTCATTTTTTTAAGTGGGAGAACTTGCACAATTGGTGACTGACTTAATACTTTTTTTCCCCACTGTATATCGAGTCTATTGAGTATGCTGACAGGACAATGCATAATGCAATGGGCACTGTGATTCCTGCAAATGCATCATGAAAGCTCAGTGTTCATGTTTTTGTATGCTAAAGCACTCCAAATACTTAATAACTGCATATTTATATTGATCTCCGATCATGTGTTCATTTTATATCTCAAAATGAACAAGGAACTGCAGAAGATCATTGGTTAGGTGTTAATTAATGGTAATGGAAAATTGTATTGGTGAATTGTCTCAAGATATGTCAATTGAATCAATTTTGTGATCCTATTTCTTTGAGATGTTCAAGAACTTTCCATTCACATCTGCTGCTTTAACTTTAATTACCACACCAACAAAAACAAAATGTTAATGGTGGTTTATGCACTATTATGGACCATTTAGTGTATGTCTGTCATTTGAGATGCAGTGTGGGAAATCTGTCATATGGCACCACATTTCTGTGTGAAAGCATTACTTTTCCAATGCAGGTTTTTGCAGTATTTCTGGTGTGGACAAAACATTTTTCAGAGAACAGTTTATGCAACATATGTGTAATATTTTATGATCACGATTTCACAATCCAAAAAAAGTAAAGTGGGCTTTCAAAAACAATACAGGATAAGGCCTTATCTACCTGGAGAGCTCTAACATGCTGCCAAGTCTAGCCTAGACTGGAAGTTCACCGAATATTTTCGATAGTTGTGACACTGTGTCACACAAACACACATACATACTACACCCTTCTTATTTTCTTGGTTACCCCCCCCCCCCCCCCAAAAAAAAACAAAAATAAATAAATAAAACATAATAATTTATACACATACATGGGCTTTTAAAATGTCACCAGCCATGTTCCATAACATACTCGAAGGGTTGCCATGACAGTGGCATCATGCTTGAGAGGCATATTAATCACTCGCAAGAGTGACTTTGCCTACACACTGACACAAATACAATTACTCACACACTCTGCAAAATTTCCATAGTGACTGTCTGACCATGATAGAATGCTTTTGCAAAGTGCGGACCATGTTCACTTTGGACTGAGACAAGGGTTTGAGTGATGAAAGTTAAAGCCAGACCACGTCCTTGCTAAACAGAGACAGAGCAAGAGAAGCAGAGGTGGTGGTAAGGTGCAAATGCTTCATTTTAAGAAGGTGAGAAAATAGGAAAAGTTTGTTGGGCAAATTTTAATGGAGAAGAGAAGGTTGGGTGTGGTCTCTTTTCTTGTTATTTTATAACTCCATTTTGTGACCACGGTCACTGTGGGCTGAGACAAGGAAGGGGAATTTCAGTTGAAAAGTGAAGTCAGTCTCAAGTTTCTTAACATACCAGCCTAAAGTAATTGATTTGTGCGTGGAAATAGCCATGGTATGTCTGGGAGGACCAATGTCCAAGAAGTGAAATGGTGTGGTCTGGGAGTCACTGATGGGAGGCTGTAGAAGCTGCTCTGCTTTGATGGCCCAAGAAATGCTCAGATAACCTCTCAGGAAGAGAGCATGACAGAGGTGGAACCAGAAGCATGATAGGATGGACATGGATTCTGTGAAAAAGCAGGTCTGTGAGTTGATCATTCTGAGAAAGCCTGAGATTGATGTGGCAAATCAAAGATTTGTATGGACAGCGTGGTTTTAACTGTTCCAGCAATCCAGAAATCCAGATGTAAAGGCCTGAAGAAAAACCAAATGAGGCCATCGGCAAAAGAAAACAGACAAAAGTGAAATCAGCATAACAGTAGAGGGGGTGAATGGAAAACAAGAATAACCAGCCTGTGGCAGAGCAGGAGGCATGGCAGCAGGGGGAATAAGGGAAGAAGACTGAGGAAAGATGATCGAGGAAGGGGGAGGATAACTGATGGGGAGGGCAGAACGATGAAGAAGATGAGCATAAGGAAGAGCTCTGGCAAAAGCAGCTAAGGTAAGAGCAGGAGAGGTAAGAAAATGCAGGAAGTTAAGCAGAAGAGGAGGCACAGCAGTAACACGGTCAGCAGAAGAGGCAGATGCAAGCTGAAATGACCCAGGAGCAGCAGCAGGGAGCTGCAATACAATGTTGGGAGAGGGCCTGGCAGATCTTGTCAGAGCGTACAGGGGGCTTGATATCTTCAAGGGACGGTGCTACATTGAACGTTTGGGGGGGCAGTGTGTCTGGGGTGCAGAGATCGACCATATGAAGCTAGGGAAACAGGTGAAAAACAACAGGAGAACTCTGGTTCTCTGAGAACTAGAATGAGGCACATGGAACGGCCACAACTGGGAGACAAGCCGGGAAAAGCAAAACTAGCAGGGCTGTAGTCATGGAGCAGAGTGAGGAGGATCAGGAGAGAAGACGCGCTGGCTACCTGGAAAGACCTCATCATCTGAAGCTGTAATGTTGGGAGCCATAGCAGAGGAGGGCTGGTAAACATGAATGGAGGGCCTGTGAAAATACTCAGCTTTGTCAGTTTTTGTAATGAAAGAGGAAAGAGGGTTTATAGAGCATGTGATAATAGAGGGGAAAGGTTTGTGTCTGGTGCTTCTCTTAAACTAAAAAGGTTTTTCATAACTCCATGAGAGTTGTAGGTCAGTCCTCCATTGCAGCCTATTACTGCAGTTGTGCTAGGAACAGTGAATTACATAGTTCTGTGCTGCTGTAATAGTTTAATGCACATATGAGCACATGCTCAGGTAGTCTCTATTACATTTATTATAAATCAGTAAATTATAATATGACAACAAACCTTGATTTACAAGTGAAAGGCCTTTTGAATCAAATTATAGATTCCTGAACAAAACCTTACACACCACTGATGCCCCAACACAAATGTTTAGACATATATTTACATAAAAAGTGAAAAAAAAGTATTCCAATACTTTTGTCCATGACTGTATATCACATGACAATGGTAAGCAGACAATAAAAAAACAGTATTAGGAGAAAATATTAAAGCAATTTGAGACTGTGGCAAGTAGAGAAAAATCGGATCAGTTATGACAACCTCTGTGAAAATTAATCAAGCATTTTCAACTGCTGCACGAACAATGCAAATGTAGCATGTGTATGAACTGAAAGAGAATTCAATCATTATCATAGTTACATATGATTAGCACTCACAGAATTGTGAACAGTGGAATAGAGAAAAAAAGAAATTATTAAAAAAGAAACGTGAATACAAGAGGCATGTAGACAGTAACACTATTACAAAGCCTATGCTTTAATTACTAACAGTCAAATCTTGAGATGCTGCACAATGTACATAAATAAAATCACTGAATGCACACCTGCTACTGATCTAAAGACTTTGGAGATTTGAAGGTAAAGACATAAATAATGAACCAGTTCAAATTCTTGTGAAATTATTATCTACAAACAGGGGTACAGTATGGGGTAGAAGGTGGGAAGTTAGTTATTTAATATTGTCACATTTCACATTTTAATTGAGTGTTTACATTTCACTCCTGTTTTAGCCAAAATTTAATTAATGCATGGTACGTTTCTAGCAGCTATTCATTCTAAATGAGTTGTCCCAGCAACAGGCAACAGTAGCTTCAGCCTTGTGCAGCTCTGCCTCCCCATCTCCACATCACAGCCCCACTCCCTTTTTTTATTGTTTTTTTCTAATAAAGATACACACATGGCATAATATTTGTGATGTTAAAAATACTTAACTTAGCTTATGGAGATTCTCTGGCATTGTCCCTAGCTACATATAACTAAAAATGCATTTCTTGTTTGGTAATAGAGTTTATAAATGATTATGTATTTTTGCAGTAGTTAAGGATCCCATTTGTTAATGTTTCAAGCTTAACACTGTCACCTAACACTTTAGGTTTTTGTTTATCCTCTACATAAGAGTGTATCTTGAAACAGGGTTTTTCATGCTGCCAACCTTAGTAATGAAGACCCACTTTTACACACTATATGTCCAAATGTTTGTGCACACCCCTTCTAACTAATGTGTTTAGCTACTTTAGGTTGCACCAATTCCACTACAGATGTGCATATGCACACAAATAGCTTGACAAGTCCATGTAGAGAAATATTGTCAAGAGAATAGAACACTCTGGAGCAGATAACATCAGTCTATTGGCACCGTGCCTAATGTCAGGTGTGGGTCATAAAGGTATAAAGCCCGCAACATTGAGTGCAATTGTGCACTCTGGAATTATGGTTCTCTATCCAATACTTTTGGTATGGTTTGGAGTGTTGGGAATGAGGTGGGGTGGTGATCTTCCAGGAATTGGGTATTGGGTATATAAAAGCACATTCATACAACTTGTTCAACCTGTTTATCTGGGAATCAAACCTCCAGGCTTCCATTTGTGGATTGTAAGGAGTTATCTTGTTTAAGTTAGTTGAAATATCTACCAGTATTGACTAGACATGTGTCAGTACATGTGAAAAACAACAAGTGTAATTCCAACACTAAATAATTAATAATTCAATTCTCCCACTTATCTGCAAATATTATATGGACCATTGACATATCATCCCCTAATGGAAATGTGCACCATTTGAAAGTAGAGGCATGATGTCAAATACCTCATTGTTCCACAAGACTTAGTAATGTGGTTAGCAGGTCAATAGTGAAATATGCCATGAGAACCAACTGCAACCTAAGTCAGTCAATGAAAACTGATGAAGGCAGTGTGGGTAGAGAGCAAAAAAATCAATAGCCAACAAACTCCCAGAACCACACAAAGAAAAAAAGGGGAAATGTGAAAGAGTGAAATAGAGACTGAAACATGGATAAGTGGATAGTGTCAGAGGAAAAAGAAAAGAATTAGGAGACAGGAAGAGAGAACAAGAATTTACAAAAAGGAACAGTATGAACATGGATATAGGACTACGATACTCTTTCAGGAACACAAAAGACAAGGCTGTGAGGCTATTTTTTCAGTCAGGTTGCAACTTCCACATAGAATTCCTCCGTTTAGTGTTTACCCTGCTATTTAACTCAATAATTACTTTGGTATAATATATCAGGTATAAAAGAACATAGAATTTGCAGTGTACATTGAGGCATATTCAAGGTAAAGCAATCAATCTTGGCAGTGGCATTCAATGACAAAAAACAATAACAACAGCTCTGCGACAGCCCAGCCATATTACAAGTGTCCTGACATACACTGGAGCTGTGATACAGCAAATCAGTCCTGCTCAAATGACAGTGCAGAGGCATGTCTTCTGCTTCCTTGCTTACTTCTCCCCTCCTCTGCCTCATTTTCCCTTTCTGCCCGCTACCTTTTTTCCTCTGGGCTTTGCTACATTTCACTCTACTTAACATGAAATCGTTACTGTACCCAACTCCTTGACTCTACTTTACTCTCCACAAATTCACTCAACCCAGACTAATTCAGTTAAACTCTACTAATCATAATTGAGCTCAGTCCAGTTCAACTCAGCTCAACTCCTCACCTCAGCTCTGCTTTATTCAAGCTCAACACGTGTCGCAGGCTCTGCTTACTTAGACTTGACTCTGGTGGCCTCAATTATTCAATTCAGCTCCTTTCGACTCTATGCAGCAGTATTCGGATTAAATCACCTCTATTTGACACTGTTCACCTCAGTTCAGTTCACCTGTACTCACTTGTACCCCTCAGCTCCACTCAGTTCTACTCAGCTCGCCCCCTTCACATTTGCTCCACTCAGTCTAGCTCAGTTATACTCAACTCTGCTGAACTCACTTCAACCAATTCTGCTCCACTCAGTTCAGCTCAAATCCAAGCTCCCTGTTTATCCCTCCCTTTCCTACCTCCCCACATCCTTCTGGTCATATCCCCTTTATCCCAGTCATCTCTTCCTTTACTTCCTTCCTGCATCCTTTTTCAGGTCCTCAACTGCTGGTCTTGTCTTTTTCAATCCCAGCCCCACCCCGTCCCTTCATCCCTCCCTGAAAGCAGGTCTTACCCCCTCCATCCCAGTCCCTGCCCTTTTTCATCCCTCCCTTTCGTTCCTTTCTCATCCCCTTCTCAAGCTATTGGCTGCAGGCCTGACATTCTACCATGTTACCATGGTTTCTCTCCCCTGGATCAAACCATTGTCAGGTTACAGCACTTTCTTGCTTTCACCCTGGACCCTGCCACTCCCTGTGGGCTTCATGCTGCTTGCCTCACTCCTTTACTCCAGTAGTCTGCTGCAACTGCATCTGATCTTTTCTGCTTTCTTTGTGACTCAATCACAACAGTTTCTTCTTACCTGCATGACTCAGCCACCATCCACAATTAACAGGCCATCTAACTCTTGCTGCACGATCAGCCACCTCAAGATTATTCACCTGAATCGATCACCAACACTCCAACTTACAATCATTGTTACTATAAAGTTCATCTTGCCTCCACTGACTCTTAATATTTCCATAACTTACACATTAACAAGCTCAAAGTAACTTTCCACAATCCAGTGCCAATCAGAGAAAGATGGGTTCCCCTACTGAGCCTTGTTTCTTCTCTGGTTTCTTACATTTTAGGTAGTTTTTCCTTGTATCTGTCGTCCTCGGCTTGCTCATTGGTTATGTCAAGTCTATCTCAACTCTGCACAACCTTCCACTACCCTGTCACCTCCCATTAAACCCTGTCATTTATAATTCGTGGCTCCACACATCTGAAGGGGGACTTGTCTTTCTACCACAAAGCAAAAGCCACCTTAACCTGAAATAAGTTTTTCCCCTTCAGTCACACAGTCTTCTTTCAAATCATCATAAGCTGAAGACATGATCCAATTTAGCAAAATACCTTAATGGTACTAAATAAAAAAAAAACATTTTGCTATTGAAAGCTTAAGTCTGCACTACTTTGTTATTCTGTTATTCTGCTATTCTGTTATTCTAAGCTGTGGGACAAAAAAAGGAATACAGAATGTTTCTCCTCACTCAGGTGTATAGATATACTTTATATGCTTGTGTCTCCTCCAATGATAACATGGTCAGAAGAAAATGGTCACTAAAGCTCTGGGGTTAAAACTCTGAGGAGACAATTAATGAAGACTAGAGCTGTACTGTAGAGCTCTAAACCTTGCGGAGGCATGAAGATTTGACAGTTAAACTTCTCCTGCTCTCTCCCACACAAAATATCCTACTAATATCCTACTATAATACTCATTGGTCCAATTAGCTGACACTCTCTCTGGGTAAAAGTACCAACAGTGCCAAATGTAACAATACTTCACTTAATCAAGTTTAACAGGTATTTATGCTTTTTTATGTTGTGAAAAACATACACTGCACACCGCTGTGCCCAGAAAAATATTTCACTAATTCAGATGGTAAACATCCCATTGTGGGGACTTAAAAACTCCAAACACTTTTTATAGCCAAGTATATTAAATAAAAATTAAAGTAGATACATTTTAGTATGCAGTACATTCACAATATTAAACCCATCCAATGCTGTAAACATGCACACTCATTCACACTCACAGTAGTCATAAGGACAGTGAGAACACACATGCGAAGCAGTGGGCAGCCACTTCAGCAACCAGGGCACAATTGGAAGTTAGGTGGCTTGTCTAAGGGCAACTCAGGCTCATCTTATATCCTGAATTATACAGCTGCCTTTATAACCCATCTCTTTTACACTGCAACATGAAACTTTAGGCAAATACAAACAAATCCACACATTTGTGTGCACAGTACACATTTGTGTGTCTGAATCCTATTAAGTCATTTGATTAGCCAAAAGAACAAAATAAATAAGGACAGTCAGCTCAAATCTCACATCAGCATAAACACAATAAATGATATATACACAACCATGTCTAATGAGAACTATTGAGTAAATAAGGAAAACAGCATGATGTACCTTTGTTTCTGCCTACAGAGATATTGGAGTAGGGTTCCACAAACAGAGTAAGTGAAGGATAGATCAGCCAATGGTAAAGGACAGTTAGACAGACAGTGACAGAGAGACAGAGAGAAAAACTGTTGAGTGAAAGCAGATATTGTGGAAACAAGTTGATTGCATGTACATGCATTCTAATACAATGCATGTATGACTGTGGATCTAGAAACAATTTTATTAAGACCCCTAATTATTTAAACATTGCTACACTTCAAAGTTGTATATTTTCTAATAAGGACCAGTAATGTGTAGGACCATAACTACTTGTAAACCTGGGTTTGTTAACCATATGCATTTTGATAATTAGAAAAACAACACACAGTCACGCCATGGGTTTCATGTCAAAATGCAAAATGAAAATATACTAACAGAGCACTTACTCTTATACATTCATGTAATTATCTAATCAGCCATTTGTATGACAGTACAAATGTCGATATAGGACAGCAACTTCAGGTAATGTTCACATGAACCATCAGAATGGGGGAAATAAATGATCTCAGATTTTGAGCATAGCATGGTTTCAGATTAGCTGGTTTGAATAAGTCTATAACTGCTGATAACAACAGTCTCTAGTATACTCAGAAAAATCTAGATCATGACATAGGTCTTTGGAGAAAGGCCAGACTGGTTCAAACTGACAGAAAGGTTGCAATAACTCAGACAACTACTCTGTCCAATTGTGATGAGCAGAAAAGCATCTCAGAATGCACTTCACATTAAACCGGATGTGAATTCACTACAAAATTTGGAAAGGAGTACAAAGGAAGAATCACAGCATGAAAGTGCAGCTGAAAACAGATATTTGTGTGATGCAATCATGTCAACATGGACCAAAACCTAAAAAGAATATCTCCAACATTTTGTGAAATCCACACCACAAAAAATAAGGCATTTGAGAGCAAAAGGAGATCCTACCCAGTTTTAGTGTTTTGCACCTAATAAAGTGTACAGTAAGTGTAAATTAATTTTATATACTATATTATGCTTTATATAAGTATGCAGGAGCATCCTGTCTTATCCATGCAGTGCAGGTGTGGTAGCAGGTTGACAATCTAAACAAGCAGGAGCACAGTGGGCCGCAGTTGTTTAATCAGTTGGTCTTCAAACAGATTATTTGTACTCCTTCGTGTTGGAATGACAACCTGCAGCCACACCAGCCATTTGACTATACTATGATTAATCTGTAGTTCCACTAAATATCATATTTTTAATCAAATTTCTTTTTTTTCATTATTCTTTTTTGTGTCCCTTTTCAGGCATAAAAATTTAACTGAGAAGTTCTAGTAAAATAAGCAAACCGCTTGAGAAAGCACCAAATAGATCACCTAGTTAGTCTTATGTGAATAAATACAACAGGCTGGCTACAACTGGGAGACTGGGAGAAAATCTAAAAAAAACAATTCTAAAAAAAAAATCTAATGCAAAATGCCTTTGAAGCTTTCCAATGTTAAACTTAAAAATATCTTCATCTGCATTTTATCATCGGGCAAGTACAGGGACAATAATTTTAGAAACAATGCCTGCAAATTTGTCTCTAAAGAAATTACAGGTGTGATGCATAACTTAAAAATACTACAACAAATAGAAAACACTCTTTATCTGTTAGTTATTAAAGAATCTGTTTCTGAGTATTACTTTGAAGCATGTACTGACATTATATAAACCGGGTATAGGTGTAGTCTCCAAACTACTCAAACATCATTTAATTTAAATTTATGCTTTAATCTGGTATGATGGAAAGCAAAGTTACCTTAGAGTTGCTTTCCTTTTGCTTTTTGTTTTTCAAAGAATATGGTTAAGAACAACTGCAACAAATGTCTGATGCTAGTCAAGAATTGAAAACTGCATTTAAACACCATCACATTAAGACACTTACATAAATATGATACAATATAAATATGATAAAATTCTTCACAATCACATAGCTTTTACTTACTCGTCTCCATGTCATACATACCACCACATTGCCACTAAAGTGACCTGTGAAAGGTTTATGTTAAAGTTATCATAGATGGCAGCATTTGCTGTGATGTACAACTCAGCATAAACAGCAAAAACACCTAAATCCTTATACTGGCAATATTGTGCTATAACTGAGCAAACATTTCAGTCACTCTTAATGCCCTCCATTGCAAACACAAATGCTCAATTGTTACAGCCAGAGTGATTTTTTGCTAGTAGAGGTCCAATAAAAAAAGAATAATGCTCCAGATAATCACATACCCAATTGTATGATGTGGATGAGGATTGTACACTTCTCTACCCATGTGAATTTAACTATATGTCAGCCCCTCGGTATCGCGCCCTCATCCGGGGAGATGCCGAGCCACCACCCACAGGCTCACAGAAGGACTTTTGTTTTGTGTTTCCGTTCCTCATGATTCTAAGACTCGGTTTCTGGTTCATTTGCGTTCATGTATGTATCGGTTCAGTGTTTTGTTTATGTTCAGGTTTTTGGTTCAGGGTTATCATGTCTTGTTTAGTTCATGCATTTCACTTAAGGCTGGGGGTACTTAAGGGGCCTAGACGCTCTGTTGGACGCCGAGAATTATATAGTATATGGATTATATGGATCTAGGGTTAAGTAACCTTGAGGTAGCCCGAGCTGACCACATAGTGATTAGGCCAGCTTCCGCTCGACTCCGTGGTTCACGAGCAGGCAACCTGGAGGTTCGAGTATTCAGCGAGGTTCGCTCGCCTTCCATGGATTTCCATGACTCCCGCTCCAGCCAGGCAACCCTCTGCCACGCAGCAGTTCCAGGTTGAGTTGGCCTAGCCGCTCTTGTCTAGTAGCTGGTTCCCCAACTTAACCCCCGGTCTCAGGTCTGTTTGTTTTCACCCTCTTGTTTGCCATGTTCTGGTTATGTTGATCACGTTTATGCCCTGTAGTTGCTGCATGTTTGTCTCACTTGCCCGCTTTTGTTTTGTTTAATAAATTACTTGCATTGAGTCCATCTCTGTGAGTGTTCATCCCTCTGTGTCTGGCCTAACCTGCCATGACACTATAAACATTTTCGTTATTAAGCATAATACCCAAGTACAATCTGTGAATACCTGGGTCATGATGTAAATTTATGTAATGGTTAAGAAGATACATTTTGATAGGTGCATGTAACCATGTGTGTGATTAGCTACTGTAAATATATAGTTTCTTTGGATCAACAATAGTGAATTTAAAATCTGTGATGCCAAAACCTTATATTTTGACAAATTAGTCATACAACCTATTTCAATGCCATTTCTTCAGTGTACTCTTGTAGTGTAGTTCTTCAGAGATGTAAAACGCATAACAGTAGTTCAACTGGAGCATGAAAGTGATCTGAGTAATTTAAAAAGTGTGACTTGAAAATAGTGGTTTAATGGCACTGCACCAGCCTGTCAGACACAGGAAAACAAACTTTCTTTTGTACATTACCTAGGATTATCCCTAAACAGCAACATTGTTTCCAACAAAATAGCATATGGTCATATAAAGTCACATGATGTTCGGTGCAGGCATGTATGCTTAACAAACAGCAAACACAATGAACGGTATATCAGAGAAGATATAGAAACATCATACCTTGTTGAGACTTCACCATGTGTGCGAAACCTTGTAGGAGTGGAAGGGTAAGAGCAAAGTAAACAGAGAGAAAGCTTAAAAACACCAATACCAATATTGCTTAGGTATTGTGACTATTCATGGTTCACCCCAAGGTAAATCATGGTTAGCAAGTTGAAGCTTTTCAGGATGCTATAAAAAGCTTCTCATAAAGAAAATGTAAATTTTATAGTGAGTATGCTATAAAATTCCATAAAGTACATAAGCTTACTGGCTATTTAGTGAGTGTGAAAAGTACTACCATCATTAATTGTGTGAAAACTTACCAGGATTTTGTTTGGCTGCTGTTCAGAAAAAAACAGACATGAAAAGAAGACAGAAACATTTGCAATGTTAGGCACACTCTCTTCGGCTTTGCATGGGAGTTATCATGCAAAAGTTGTCAACATATATTATTAAGGCATTTGTCATGCAAGGCACAAGGGAAGTCCCTCTGCATGCCTGTTTAAAAAGCCTTCGAAAGAATCCAACAGCATCTGTCCCTTTCTTTCAGGGATTCAGATTGGCACTTTCAAATCACTCCCACCCTATTATACTAAGGATATGAGCTATGATGAACTGTCTATGTCTGATGTCCAGAATACTGCAGCACAGCTCACATACAAAGCATGAAGGCATAAATCCAAGCAGGTTATTTAACCAGCTGTCCATTGTGGACTGTGCAGATTTATGAGGTTGTGAGGTTTGCGTATCTCTGGATATTTTCATGACCCATGAAAATTATTTCCACTGCTGACTCACTGTGCATGTGTGAGTACATGCCAATACAGACCAGCTTTTTTGCAGGAGTGTTTTGTAGCAGATCCCCCTGAATACCCACTGATCAGGCTGACTGCACATTGATTACCAGAGGAACATGAGTAAAGTGTGTATTCATAGTTCACATAGTTCACTGGACTACATGTATAATATTAGTATTAGTTACAGTATGTTTTTTTCTTCAGCTACTGATGATTAATTATTCCATGCACCAGCAAGGCTGCACTGTAATCATCTGCTAAAATGTCTATCTCTTAGTTTGACCTTTCTAGATCTGGAGTCCCCTATTAAATGGCCTCCACTGACTACCCAACTAATGTATTTTTTTAACTAAAGAGAAATATAACAGATCTCAGCACTGTATTAATGAAAGATCACTGATATCTGAATCCCCCCTTTGGAGAGAACCGAAGATCAGCATGAGCACAAAAGCACAAAGAGGAAAGCATGGGTTCTCTTACTCTAAAAGACAGTAAAAGAAGAGAGGAGAGCATTAAAAAAAAACAATAATGTGTTCTTAGACTTTTCTAATGGGAATTTTATTCAGCTGAGAATGAGGTGAGATCAGTCTAAACAAAAAGAGGCCACCCTGATGAAGTGAGAAAACCCAAAGGTTGTTTCTCAGAAACTGAAAAGGATCCTTAAGCCTTAAGACTGTGTGTATGCAAATAGACAATATTAGGAGATTTTAATTAGAATATTTCTTTTTTCTGAGTAGAAACACACAATGAGACATATTTTATATTAGAGACATATAGAGACATATATTATTAGGTGCTTTAAAAAACAGACTCATTTAAAGATAAATATAAAAATGTTGAAATATAACCCTTTAAAACATTTATCTCTAGTCCATGTGAATATAAATATAAATTTATTGGCAGTAATAGATATGTACATGAAAATATGAAAGACAGAGTTAGCCTTAGTCTACAAAATGGTGGCTGCCTTTCATAACAGTACACATGCTACATATTGTTATGAAAAAAAAACAGAGTTTATAAAGAGAGAAGAAGGACAATATGGAGGGAGAGGGGGAGAGAGAGTTTTCACATGAAGATTGAGATTGTTCATGTGACTGCAGGCAGAACGATCCTATCCCCTCACAACAGCTTTAATCTTCTGCTCTATTTTCAGCTTTTGGACTAAAATTCATTTCCCAATGTGAGGTCAACACAAATGCCCACTCTGCCTGAATCATGCTGGAATCAAGTCTTTTTTCCCTTTTTTTTACTGACCTACTTTTATAGTAAGATTATTGTAACTGACATTTGTCCATGTATATTTATTAATACCCTCAGCTAAGTCTTCAGGCACAATTTTTACATTGTATTTAATAGTTTATTAGTTTAGAGACCATAAACAAAATGCTAGTTACAATTGACAAAATCTTATGATATAGTTATTTCTTACCATGAAATTAATTCTGCATGTCTTTGTATAGCATGGTGGGTATGTTTTTGTGTTGGCAGCTTTTAATGCACAAGTGAGTATGTGTCCAATTTAATTAAGGATGACCAAAATCACCAAAGTGACCAAATTCAGTGCATACTGCACTTAAGTATCAGCCCACCAGAATAAACAAGTGTTTTATGACCAGATGTTTCTTGTTTTAGTCTGCCTATGCTTTGCTGGCAGCATTGCTGGTGCTCCAGTTGTGCTAGAGTTAATAAGCTTTTTGTGGAGCATTCTTGTGCCATCTGCATGCTCTGAGGGGTTGTAGGGGCCTGTTGCTGTCGAGATGCCCATCTCCTTACCAACACTTGTAGATCAAACTGCTTGCCAACACTGTTCATTAACAACTTCTTTGTTAGTGATTAGGCCAGATACAGATTATATGCTGTACACATACCAATATTAATGCTAATCCAAATTTTAAAAGTACTAAACCTTATTCAGAAAATGATTTAATTTAAACATATTAACCAAAAAAATAAACGCACCAAGAAGGAGTTGTTGGTATTGAATGAAACTATCTACTTACGAATGTAATAATGATACATGTAAGTTATTACAATTTTAGAGCTGAAGGACAGGTTGTGTATGGCATTCTGCATCACTTTTGCCCACAGATGTTTGCATATAGGCCTGTAAATCCTGCTCACTCATAGGTTGCTGAAGCTGGCATCCTAGCTGGCACCATAAATGCTTAATTAATCTGATGACCAGGCAGGCCGAGGAAGTGTTGCAATCTGGCAGACAACTTCCTGGGAAACCCTTGTGGTGGGTGGGCGAGCATTATCCTGCTGAAAAATACCAGTTAGAAGCCCTGCCATAGGAAGCAACACATGTGTCCGCAGGATGTCGTGTACATTCTGCTGAGCTGATTGTATCACTACTAGGAGTGACCGACTGCTGTATGCAATGGCTCCCCAGATCATCACATCAACAGTTGGGGCAGTGTGTCGCTCCACAGCAAAGGCAGAATTAATGCGCTCACCATGAGGCCTCCACACTCAAATCTGACTGCTGACGGAAAGAACCTGGATTCACCGCTACAGACGACATGGTTCTAGTCCATAGAAGTTCAGGGGTGTGTAATGAAGGTGCCACATGTGTCTGGATAGTGGACAAAGAAACATTGGGAGCTGCTGGTGCTTGTTGGAGGATCAAATAATCCCCTCCACAGGTGAAGACTGTTTGCCGTGTGTGCATGCCCTTGCATAACCATTACTCACAACCTTTTAACTGCTTGGTCAGAACGGCCTATATGGCGGGCAATTTGTTGAAAGAGTATCCTGCTTCTCTCTGTCTAATGATGCACACCCCCTTGAACTCTATCAGCTGCGAAGAAATGTCTCTGAGTGCATCATAGAGGCACGTCTAGTAATCAATGATTTATTATCAAGAGGTAGCCATAAAAAGATACCCAAAAGTAGCATCTAAGGGCATTTTTATTGGGCAGTGGAGGAAGCATTTTTACGCCCTCTTTTGGCAAGACACAGTGTTTAATCGGACCACAACTGTAATTATTTACATATCTGCCAGAGACATGGCATGCCGAGGTGTGCAGCAACAACATTTCTATCTAGATTTTTTGTCAATGAGTGTACAAAAATAACTCCTGCCTTGCGCCCAAAGATATCAGGTAGGCTCCACCCATGGCAAACCTGACCGGGAAGAAGTGGATATGAATTTACAAATTCAGTGTTTAGTGTTCAATGCTTCTTCAGTTTTACACTGGAGTCACTGTAACAAATGAAAACAAGCAACAATCTGTTCCTCAAAATCCTCAAAAAAAAGAACAGATTCTTAATAGTCGGGCATTCCTTAATAGACGGGCATTCTAATCATATACTTATTTTAAATGATACAGTTAGCAATGTGATCTCATTCTTAAACAAATTATTTAATAACAAAGCAGAGATAGCAGGTAGATTCAGCTGCAGAGCATGCCTTGTAAGTAACTGGGTGCAAGTGAGAAAAGACCGGGTTAAGTGCAAGCTACAGACATCAGATAAAGTCTACAATAAATAAATATGTAAAATTGTAAATGTGACCACAGTCAAAAATATAATGCAGTCAAAATTGTAACCAGCTGCAACAGATTTTAGCTAGTGACTTGTTAGACTGCTAGATGTTACTTTGCAGTCATATACACTTCACACATGTGCAACTGATAAAATTTATTAAGACTAAGTTAAATGTTTTAATGTTTTAACATGTCCTATTTTAGTTTACTTCATATTATGTTCAATTTAATTATATTTATGGCTACATTTATTACAAAATCAGTCTTGTTATCTGTTCTTCCTATTTTCAATCTAGCATTGTCTGCTGTTATTAGGCCATTGCCAAGATATTGGTTCCTACTCTGTATTTTTTTTTAATGGGAAAAGGCATTAAACATTGCAAAAAACAATATAACAGACAACGAGGCCCATCCATTAATCTGTGCCACTAGTGCCTGATGAGCCACAGAGAAGCCATGGTGTCAACTGAGTGAATAGTTAATGTGAATAGGATTTTTGTATAGGCACTAGATATTTTATGTAAAGACAATAATAGTTGGTGGAAAACCACATGTTATAATATCATAACTACACAAGGAGTAGAAAGTTGCATCATAACTGACCATAAAACATCTTTAAGTACTTTCAATGTGCATTCAGCAGATAACGAGTGAGTCATAAAGCAAGATGAGTCAGAAGTGAGAATAATTCAAGTAAAATCTGAACCCTTAAACCCACCCACCTGAAACAAGAAATGTCAAGAAGTAGAATGATAAGATTGATAAAGTAGTATAGTGGCCATGATAAACAAAATATACTCATTAAAATGATCATGTACCTTCCATGGTGTATTACATATGCAGGATCTAGATATGTGGTGGAAAAAAGTGTGATTTCACTTGTAACATTGACCATTAACATTTCACCTGAACAAAAGCAAAATGCACTTTACTCAAAACAACAAAAAAACAATAATGAAAAAACACAATGTTGTAAAAAGTATCTTTAGAAGAAGATTGTTTATGATTTTACAAAGATTATTACTAATTGCAATGCATTGTGATGAAGAGACATGTTAAACTAAATGAAATACTTTTATGGGCTGTTCCTCATGTTGCTAGCCAGATACAGCCGTTTCTTTGATGGTTTAACAAAGTGTATTATTCTAATCTTGCTGCTAAAATAATTATTAATATATATTTGATGCACAGGCTCTACATTCACTAATCAATTAAAAAATGGAAAAAATTGGTGGAAGGTGGAATGGCTTAAGGTTTAATTTGTTTAACATATTGTGAGGTGGCATATGGTTGACTTTTAACATTTAATTAAATAACCATTGCTGAAGTTAATGTTATGCATATACTGAATATACTCATGATATTGAAAAGGAAATCCTTAATTAAATAATCAGTAAAAGAACTATGTGTTTATAAGAACAAATATTTACTTACCTTCATTACAATAACGACCTACATATCCAGTTTTGGAGCAGTCGCAGTATGACTCTCCATCTGCCAAAATACAGCTGCCTCCGTTTTCACAGGGGTTCTCTGTACACGTACCCTCCATCTCCAGCTGAACCTTTTGGCTCCCCAAGCGCGTAGGTACTTGGCTGCCATAACCCAGGTCAGTAATAATCCCTTTAAAAGGAGTCATCTCCTTGACTGCTGGCAGCGTTAGTGCAGACATCCGGATGTCTTGAGGAACTCCTCCGAGGTAAAGGTCACTCACAATCTTCATGTACTGCCTCTGTGGTCGCACTTCATCCGCATTTGAGTCTCCATCCAGTGTCAGTACTGTTCGCAGGTTGTGCCTGCTTATAGTGGCAAAGTGCCAGTGGCTGTCGTTGACCATCTTATCTGAGATTATCGTAGTTTCTGCACAATCCACACTAAAACGAAGCTTTATTTTCCCTTTTGCAATAGTTAACAGCAAGAAGTCACAGTATCCTCCATCATCAAAGTAGAGTATTAAAGCATCAGATACAGATGTTTTAAACTGAAAAGTGAGGTCACTTCTGGTGCTGGCATCCCAACGGATATAGCGAGCCCACTGTCCCTCAGAGCCTGTGAACTCCAGACACAGGCCAATGCCCAGGAGTGTACTGAGCAGGAAAAATGCATTAACTGGTTGGCAAAGGGAAGGCATGGTAAAGATTTATTTTTTACAGTTCTTCAGGCTAGAAATACAATCTACCTTGATGTAATGTCAAAATCCTTTATTGATTTTCTCTTAAGATGACAAGGTGATCATTGGGGAGTCAAGATATCCTTGAAAGGCAAGATGACTAAACAGATATCGGAGAACATCTCAAATTTAGATTAATTCCAAAATTACTGTTTGACAGTCTCAAAAAAGAGCAATTCAGCTTGCTCTGTAGATGTTAGAGAAGCTTGTCTGGTGACAGCTGTTTCAATCGACTTCCAGGTTTAGAACATAGATCCTCCATGTTTGATTTGACTCTGTAGTACTGCCACATAGCAAAAGACAGCATTAGGTATCGTCAAACCTGCCAAGATAAAAAAAAACAAAAAAAAAAACATGATTTGTACAAAATAACCAATAACAATAACCAGTAACAGTCAAAAACATTTTAACCTGTGACCTCACTGACCCTGAAATAGGTCAGCACACCATAATGTAATTTGCCTCATTTTTTTATATATCAATTTCACCAAATTATTGTAGTCTCTAAACTCTATTAGCGTCTGTTTTCTGATTTTACACAGATGCGACTGAAACTGGAGAAATACAATGTCTAAAAACAACTTTGCAAATACTGTTTATACAAGACACACACATATATATATATATATATATATATATATCAAAAAAGTTATTTTTCTTTTTTTTTTTTTTGTAAAAATAGAGTGTACCCCCTGCAGAAACTGCAAGTGTGATTGCAGCTCAGCAGTGTTCCTGTGATATAGGTCTTGGTTGCTAAAGTGTTGCTAGGTCAATATAGAGCTGTATTCATTAGCATTTGGCTAAGATATTTTGTAGCTCAAAAATTTTTAAAGTTTAAAGAGAAACTAAGGCAGGTTCACACTTGCCAGGTTTACACTGGCTTAAGCTGGTTTGAGCCGGTTCTTCGCTCTAACTGTGCTAATGTTAAGCCTCCCTTTCTCTCTTTCCCTTTCAACATAACTGTATTACTAGAGTCTGTCTGTCTTGTCTGCCTGTCAATCCTTCTACAACTCTGCATGTCTTTCTGTCTACGACCTTCTGTCTGTCTGTCTTTCCCTCTGCAGCACTCTGCCTGCCTGTCTGTGCCTCTATGACTCTCTGTCAGTCTCTACACCACAACATGGTCCACACTACACACGCAATGCACACTTCATCAAGGATACAACACACACACCCAGCACACTCCACACAACAGACACAAAACACATTAAGCCTTCCACACCACACACAATGTACACTAAAGAACATACACATTGCACACCACACACCATAAACACAACACCACAACACACACACACTACCTGACACTGCACACTCCACAACACCTTAGCAACCACATAGAATACCATAGCAACTACCTAGCAGCCACTACTTAGCAACCACATGGGATACCATAGAAACAACCTAGTGACATTATAGCAACCACCTAGCACCCAGTCAGCAACATCTTACCAACCACCTGGGATACTGTAGCAACAGTCTAGCAACAACATAGCAACCACCTGGGGTGTCCTAAAAGTCCCACTAACTAACTCTAATGTAACCACCTTGGATAATAGCAACGGCATAGCGGCCACTTTGGATACTCATACACATCACACACTATGTAAGATAAGCCAACTTAAATTTCCTACTTACTAGGAACTTACTAGTCTATATTAAATTTCTTTCTAATTTCTTACGTTCTTTTATTATTTTTTTCTTGATTTCCCTTTTTTGTTTTTGCTTTGCAATCACTGGTATTTTCTTCAGGAAAGGCATATCAGGTTCTCACTTAGATCATAATTGTGATTTGAACAGTTTCACAGGACGTAATGAGGCATAGAGAGAAGATAAACATGTGTATAATTCCATTCCTCTATGCCCTGGCTGTTGCTTTGGAATGGTTCTCTGGTAGACAGTGCTCTCCCCAATCATAGAAGTTCCACAACAATGGAATACAATACCCCCTTAACCACCTGCCCTGAATAGTTAATCTTTCACTGGCAGGGAGCTATTGAGTTCAGATAAATGATACCAGCAGTGATGCATGCTGTGTCTCCTCTAACAACACTAGGTCTTCAGTGTGACAGTGGCCAGTCAGCACTCCAAGGGATTTAAGAAAAGCAAATTAAAAAGTCAGAGCAAGAGCAGAATAAAAAAACTATGCTGATGATAGGATACATGCAACACATACGCCATGCAAACAGAATAGTTAAGCAGTGAGACTGTTTTAGCTAAATATCATGTGGCAGCTCCTTTCTACTGAGAGAATATCTATCTGAAACTAGACACTCATGCACAACATGACAACCGCCATCCTGCAACAGTCTCCCTACAATCCCTGGATGGCTTACTTAGAATCATAATGCCAAGCTATCTAATTTCACATCATGTTTGTCAAATGAAATGAACAGAGATGAGCAGCATAACTGCTAAAAGGATCTGAATTTACACAAATTAGGCACTGTGTACCACCAATTTCATGAGCATTTCATATATTTTAAATAAGGCAGTTGTCCATTACATTTTGTCAAAATGACATGATGCATGGACCAATGGAACAATTGACACCTCCTTAAATGTTTAATTACTGTCTGCAAATGTGTGCACACTGCTTCTGTATTTATTCGTACATGGGCAGATTGGCTCCCTTTTTAGACCGTGCTTAAATTTCATGGCACAAATGAAATGCATGATTTAGATATTTATAGAGTAAATATGTGAAATGTATTACCCTCAAATAAATTTCACCTCTAACCTGAAGTAAACCTGTTTAACCAGAAGGTAGTATACTGTAAATCTAAATCAACATACATACACATGTCAGAAAACACTGTTTCTGCGCGAGGTGGAATAACAATGTGGCTACATGTAACGATGTGGCTATTCTCTTCTCCTGGAAGGACATCAAGTGATCTAATACAGCGCTAGTGGCGATACATAGGCTTCTTGGTAACTCGAGTGCAGTGACTGGGTCCCTTGGACGCTATATGGGTTTGGTTTGACCGCAATGACACCAGGAAATGTACTGCTATTCAGTTAAAACCGAAATATGTCGAAATATAAGTTTTTGTTAACTACGTCAAACCAAGACATGGTTTCTCCTCGTAACGTTGAGGGGAAACTTGTGCGGAATGTCTATTACGTGACGCCGTCCTTCATTACAAATGCAGGTTAATGTCCCAGGGATTACGAGGAGAGGGTGAAAATAAATAAATAAATAAATAAATTCAGGTATAAAGCGATCTCGGTAAAATGATGCTAAAATATGAATGACCTGCATTAAGCATGTAACATGAAAATTAAAGTACGATAATTTCACCACATACAGGCTATCCACTGGTACTAGCACAACATGTCAAATCTAACTCTTATGCGTTATGGTTTTACCTTTCGGTGGTTAAATGCCTCTTCAGTCGTATGCGTTATCATAAAACGTATTATATCTCCGCTTTTTGTTGAAATCTGTCAGTGATGTGTGAAGGTTAATTCCAATGATGCAGGTCGCACGGTGTCCGCGCGCTTCAGCATCTCCAAGCTCACGTCTGACCGCTACAACCAGCCTTTCACTCTCGAGCGCCACCGCTCCGCCCACTGCACGGGCTCAAACATGCCACTTAAAGGCACAGACGGGCAAACACTATGTGTTTACATTCGGGGATCCAATGTTTGTGCCGTCGTTGAGGCATATTCTCGTGTCAGCAGCAGCGTTCGAGGCCGTTTGGTTTCTGCAATGATTTGGGCTACGTTGCGTTTAACAGTCTGAAAAACTGACGGGGTAATAACAGAAAGGACCTGCAGACTATATTTAAGTATTTTTCAGTGGTAGCAATTTACTAGGCTTGTCATTTTTATTTCTTTATATACTCTGCTAAAAAATACTGAGCTGGTATGGTCATGCTGGCCAACCAGCTTTGTCAAGCTTGGTTATACTGGTTGACTAGCTTGGTCAGATTGATTGCTTGTAGACCAGCTACAACATCAAACTTAAACAAAAACATACCCTATAGTGGTCAAGTGCTTAGCTGATAGAGCTGGTTAACCAGCTAGCGTACCAGTATAGGGTATGTTTTCATCTGGATGACTAGCTTTTCAAACCAACTTGACCATCAAAAGACAAGCTTAGACAATTCCAAACCATCTACCAGCAAAAACTGTTCTTGAGCTTCAGTTTTAGTGAATGCAGGGTAGTTGTGGTAGGGGGAACTGAGCTCTCATGAGAGGGAAACTTGCTGTGAGCCATCCATAATTCTGATTTCCAATGAGGCATTTTTACAGGCAAAAAATCCCCCAAACATTAATAATAATAATAATAATAATAATAATAATATGTATTAATTAATTAATTAAATTATTAATCGGAGATCACAGTTCTTGAGAATATTTGACCATGTTATGGCTGATTGGTGTAGATATACATACATGTACATATACATAAATTTTACTCATTGCTATAATTAACATAACAGAACATATTATAGAGAATGGAGGTGCAAGTCATTTAGAAGTAGTACAATACTATAGTATTCATTTAGGTCGAGAAGTCCAGAATGGAGAGCTAGCTGTGTGTGTGTGTGTGTGTGTGTGTGTGTGTGTGTGTGTGTGTGTGTGTGCATATTGTTGAGCCAGCAGACCTCAGAGCAGCAGGCATTACATTGCCATTTTGCTGCTCATTCTGTGGTGCATGCTCAATGTATCTGAATGATGATCCGGTTTCCTGAGTGTAAGCTGAGATAAGGGAAGGACAGTAGACCTGAAAGCAGCGCTACCAATCTGCCATGAACAATACCTTTATAACAGCAGGCACCTTTACTTCAACAGGATGATCCTTCCACTTCATGCTGCAATATGTCTGAACACATTCACCATAACAAAGGCAGCCTATTTTATTCACTCTTGCCTTATTGCAACCTCATTCCAGCTCCAACTACTGATGCTTAATCAAGTGCTTAGTGAGATCAGTGAGTCTGATGCTCTCACAAGGTCATCAAAAACAACTCAATTTCAGTAAAAAGAAATCAAAAGCACCAGCTAGAACATGCCTAGTGTCATCATAATATTAAACCACCGCAAACACTATTTCTAATAGTCTTGTGGATATTCATCCATTAGTGTTGAAATGATCTTTGCACTACAATTCTTTCAAGAAATGAGAACAAGCTTGCTAATTACATCAGTGTCTCACAAATACGTTTCACATTTCCTTCGACCTAGTTGCTGCTAAAAATTAAAAAAGTAGTGGGACCGAAAATAGGCATGGGAAAAACTGCAAAGCTGCTACCCTCCCATTAAACAAACTGCAATACAGCCAAAAAAATAAGAAAAGGTTCATTCATTGTTCATATTGAGTCAACTGATCAATACTGGTTAGTCAAGATTGCTCAATACTGAGTAAAAAAAAAAAACTATTATTATCTAAAGTAAGTGAAGTGAAGGGGCATTTATTTTGGTAAAATAGAGGCAACTTTCCACTTTGCACCGACTTCACTGAGCAGAAAATTATGACTATACTATATTATTATAATTATTTATGCAAATTGTGTTTTTGATCAGTTTTCTTTTAATCTAACCAGGGCATCTCAGTCATGTGATCAAGTGATCAGGAGCCCCTATGGAGATAACCCCCCTGGCACCTGGAAAGCTTCTCTGTTATATTGCTGCTGCAATATAATTCTTCAACACTTTTACCAGCTGAAGATCAGTATACATCTGTCATAGTCTTGCTGTGTCATAGTCACAGACCCCACTGATAATTAAACTGAAAGAATAAAGCTCACATAATTTGTACACTAGCAAGAACATATGTAACCCCTGGTTTAACAAGCAGACATGCTCTGTCTCTTTTGTTCTATAAATGATAACACAAACATGTGTGATGTTTGTATCATGCAGGCCTAAAATTAATGTATATCCCAAGCCGTATGCCTTCCCCACTGCTATAAGTGCAGATGCACACAACTGTCTCATCCCCAGCTTACCATCACTCCTGCCAGCTCTGACTGTCTGTGTGAAGTTTTTCTGCTTACCACAATTGTTCAGAGTGGTTATCTGAGTTACTGTAGCCACACCGCTCATCGGGTGTTTTCTTTTTTAATTTTTACACAATTTAAAGTAAACTCTAGAGATGTTTGTGCTAAAACCCAAGGAGATAATCAGTTCTAGAAATACTCAATCCAGTCAGTCTGGCATCAACCATCATGCAATGCTCAGAATTGCTGAGATCACAAATTCTGTTATTATGGGGTACTGAGTGCAGAATAATAGGGGGAACAAGGGCACAACATAACAAAATTTGGAAAAAAGACTTTCTGAATGCAGCGTACATACAAGTACATTAAAGGATTTTTTTCTAGTAAATTATTACATATAGGTACACGCATCTGATCTACAGAATGGATCATAAATAACACATTCACAGTGATATGAAGTGTAAAAAAAGTTTTCATTCAGCGGTAAATTAAAGGATGTGGAATCTTTCTGATGATCAAAAAACACATGTTCTTTTCATTTCAGTGGTTCTATTACTAAAACGCCAACATTTAGCAATTATTTTTCGCTGTTAGGGAATAATAATCCTTAAGAGATATCAATTCAAAGAATATCCAGGAGCAGGATTCTAGCTGGCTTTCCATAGACACAGCAGCACCCAGTTTAGCTGTGCTATCTCATATAGTAGTGTGTGCATAGATGAATTGATGATGCCTGAAATAGATTACATATGCTCATATAGTGCATGAAAATTCCAAATATAAAATTGGAATTAATGGTAAATAGTGGAGATTTTCAATTGCAAGGTGAACATCAAACATCAAACATTTGTTAAAAACTAATTCAGATTGGATTAATTAGTTTTATTGAATTGATCATTTCTACACATGCACATCAGTAAGAATTACAAATGCAAATATGCTTACCCACCATATTTGTTAATTATGCGAATGTACACAAATGCAATCTTGACATGAAGAAAGACCAAACGAACTAAATTGCATCATTTTCAAATCAACACTGCTTTGCTGTACTGTTTCTGCCTATGCTCTGGACTGTGCTAGAGTTTTCCCCTGGGAATAAAAGAGAACTTCAACCACATTCAGACATGAGTTTGTGACTCTTGACATTTTGAGGTTAAGTACAAAGGCAGTGCTGATTCAGGCTAAGCTGTGGACTAATTTAGGAATGTGAGCATGAAAGACATTTCTAATCTGCTAATGCAAAAATCACATTAACTTCCTAATTTATTTTCACCACAGTGATGGGATATTACATGCTGGGACTCAGAAGCCTTTGATAGGGCCTGTGTCAAAGTTCTTAGGCAGAAACATGAAGAATATGAACTGAGCCTTTATTTGGGTGCAAAGGCTGTCATAACACAATGGTAGTAAAGCTTGCAATGCATTAGAGAGGCTGGGTTTGCAAATTAGTGTGTAAACGAGGAAGAAATTAGCTTTACAAAGTTAGTTTATGTCCCTAAAAATATTTCACATGAAATATTACACATTTTTTAAATCCAATCCAATTAAGCTGTTCCTGCTATTCTTTGTGTGATATTAAATAGTGAGAGAGTGTTGTATTAGGTGATGAATGCTGTAGTATTTATGCAACTGGCAGTAAAGGTTAGAGAAAAGCACAAACCATAACAACCAGACATATGTTAACAAATGTTGCTCTCTCATAACCAAACAGTTGTTTTAAAAGTGCATACTGTCACTGTCTAAAACCAAATCAATCACCATCACAAACATACTAAACATGTGTACATACACTCACACACTGGTGCATGAGGTGCCAACTGACTAGGCAAGCCTAGTTTTGCTGTACCCTATGCAGTTGCATGGAATTAGTCTACACTGTATACTATAAATGAGCAAAAAAAAAAAGTGAAAAAAAAAAAGTGAAATGTATCATGCCTTTTTACCATTATTTGTTTCTGAAAAATTAAGCCCAAATGAAAATGAACTTTGATTAGGCCAGTGCAACACATCAATTATTTTCTTTTTCATTCATTCTGACATTTGACTCTAGAATACAGAAGAGTTCACTGTGGTCAACTCAGTGACTGCAATGTGCCCATGACATGTGGCTGCAAAACAAGCCCAAATCATCACCCTCCACCACATGCTTGACAGCCAGAATGGGATGTTTGTGCTCACATGCTGTATTTGTCTTTCACCAAATGTGGTGCATTATGCCCAAAAATTTCCACTTTGTTTGTCTCTCCACTTTATCTGTTCACATCTGTCCAATGGTGTAGGTTGGATTTTGACATTATTGGGAAATAAAAAGCTTTCCAAATGGGGCCCCATGTAAGCTTTTTTTGCATTTATGATGATGTCTGACCATTATTTAATGTAATCTATAGCCTTTATTTATATAAATGTTAGTCCACAGTTGACAAGCTTCTGGGAGAATGTTCTATGGACAGATGAGACAAAAATGGAACTTTTTGCCAAGGCACCTCAACTCTATGTTCACAGACGGAAAAATAAGCATATCAAGAAAAGAACACTGTCCCTACTGTGAAACATGGAGAAGGCTCTGTTATGTTATTGGCCGGTTTTGCTTTGCTGCATCTGGCACAGGGTGTCTTGAATCTGTGCAGGGTACAATGACAATATCAAGGGATTCTAGAGAGAAATGTGCTGCACAGTGTCAGAAAGCTTGGTCTCAGTCGCAGGTCATGGGTCTTGCAACAGGATAATGACCCAAAACACACAGCTAAAAACACCCAAAAATAGCTAAGAGGATAAGGAATTATTTGATTGCAGTGATTGCCTCAAAAGGTTGTGCAACAAAATATTAAGTTAAGGCTACCATAATTTCTGTCCAAGCCTGTTTCATGAGTTTATTTTTTAAAAGAATTCTGTTGAAACATGGTTGAAAAGCAATGTCTGAATTTTCATAGCATTTTTATTTATTATTACTTTTGTCAGATTCAAGTTATTTCTGTGACCATTTCAGTAACCGAGGGGTACCAACAATTTTGTCCACGTGTGTACATCATTGTTACAAAACTGAATTTCACTGCAAACAAGTCCCTATTTGAATTTACCTACACAGTTGGGTTCTTTCTGTCTCCTGACAAATTAAAACACTGATGTAGTCAATATGACAGAGAACAGAGAGCAAAATCTTTTTTTGGCTTATTTATGGCTTTGTTGAGTATTGTTGTTGCCATTATTGTTGACTACACATTAGCAACTGAGATTTTGTGTTGCCACTTCTAGTTGATAGAGCTTTGGTGCTTCTTTTAAAGCCAGGCCTGTTACAGATGTGGGTTTGGGATGAGGGATTTATTGTAGAGAATGAGATGTTAACCATTTATGTACCAAAACACTGACTAGACACTGATGGGCTGCTGTATTTTAATTTTTGATCAAAATTATTACTAGGGACAATTCAGTAGTCTTTGGATATTGGTAAGTCATGGTAGGACATGTCTCTATCATCCCTACCCAATTCTTTGCCCCTGCATCTGTTCAAATGACATTGTTTTAGATGCAGTTAGATGCAAACTTATAAGATATTTTTTTGTTGTTTTTTATTGTTTGTTTTCTGCATTAATTTGTCATAAAATGTGATCTGATCCTCAAGCCTATTGACAAATATAATGTGTTTAAAATACACAAATAAATCTGATCATTCAAGTCTTCATTGAGAACAACCATAAAAACCCCATAGTCCTACTGGATAAAGTATGTGAACCCTTAAGTTAATGATCTTAAAAAAAGTGAATTGGAGTCAGCATACCTGGAGTCTTCTTAAGAAAATGAGTTTGGAGATGTGGACTAGGACTACTTTGACTGATTCAAAACACTCAAACTTTTTCAAACTTTGCACTTTATATACACACAACCTATTGTATTAACAATTAATTAATAACCTTTTCTCTGTGTTACTTTACACAGAAAATCACTATCATCATTTACACAGAAAATTACCAACAATCTCCCATATATCCACCAGAAAGCTTAAATTTTCTCAATTTTCTGCTGCTTATTTCATGTTTCCTCTGCTAACATATTTTGGAAAGCTAATCATTCATTCATTACTCCCCCGGCATTACTCCCATTTTTTTTCTTTTATTGCATATTCTCTTGGTTTCGTTTTTTCTTTCTTCGTACAGTCCTTTTTCATCTCCTCTTTGCTGTGCAGCATTTCCCCCAGGAAATTACATGTATAAATGTGCACAAAATTTAATTGTAAAATACATTTTATTATTATGCGCATGTGTCTTGTACGCTGGCCTAATTTCAAATTTAAGATATATAATTAAAAACATTACCAAAACACTTAAAAATAGCATTTGTTATCTGTCCCCACTCTTTAACTATACACTTTACCATGAAATATAATTATTTAAATCCTTCAGAGATGTAATTTTTTTGCATTATTGTTTTTGTTGACACCAAATCCCATATATGCTTATTTTTTTTATAAAATGTCAGAATATTTAAGTTAAAATACACATTTTAGTTATGTCCCTAGGTTTTCACTCAGTTCTGTTACCATAACACATTACCCCATCTAACAAAATTGGAACATTCCACAAGTCAACATGAAGTTGCATCAGTTGGATCTTCTGAAAGCCATGGGAAGACCAAAAGTAAGTTCCCTGCACAACTTTCATTCTTTAGTTCCTTGCACAACTTCCAACTAATTCTTAGATAAGATATGTTTATTTTTAAAATCCACATTTGAGAAAAATCACGTGAAAAATCAATGTGCTCAGTGTTCTCATGCTATTAGCATATCTGCCATGTGGCTATATTTCATGTTTTTGCTTATTCTATGCTAAAAACTCAGTCCTGTTACTTTCAGTCATGTTACTCTTTATATGAGTGCCAATAACGGGGGTGAGTAGAGTCTTCTTGTTTATTGATTTATTAGTGTAAATATTAATGAATGCAGTTTTGCCTTTGAAATTACTCAAGCTGTAGATCAACAACCAAGCACTTCCAGGTGTAATGCCATAGATAAAATATATTGAGCCCAATATTTTGATCCAAACTTGACTGAATGTAGTGTGTGGGCTCAGGATGCAGTATTGTGGCTGTATTGTGGCTGATTATAGAAATGATCTGTGCATGTGATGGAGGAATGACCAGTGCAGTAGAGAAATTAAACTACATATAAGGTTCCTGTTAAAGGCTAATCTGTAACTTTGTACATTTCTAGTTTATTCACTTTAATTCCCATGTAAAGTTCCAAACTTTAAATTTTGCAACCTTAGTTGTGCAACAACCAAATGTTAGAATGTATTTAGGGTGAAAATTATGTTGTGTCAGTTTGGTGCAATTGTAAGCATGCAGTAAAGGGTGTACAAATCCCTCCATCTTACTTTGAAAGTTACAAGAGTGTGTTAAAATCTTTCCACAGATTGCCCTGAGGGGATAGGGTGTGATTCATGTCTTCTTTATACCAAAATGTTGACAATGTTCTTTGGTAACAGATGACTAAAGGTCAGGACCCTAATTACTGTAAAGGCATTCAGGTAATTCATAGGGGACAAAGAGATTGTTTCAGAGGGCTTTAGTTTCAATGTCTGCTTTTTGGTCAGCAGGGGCACAATAACAATATACCTAGTAAAATGATCAGTGACTTCAAGAATGTTTTTTTTCCCTCTTTCCTCTGCCAGCCAATGTCATTGTCCTCTTTGCAGCTATTAGTAGTATGTATTATACACTCCATGTCATATGATTGATGACCTTGATTTATGACCCTGATTTATGACCCCACCAAGTGACATAAATTAGTTCGATGACAGATCATCATTGAACTTGGTGGGTTTTGAACATAAATCGGTTCGATTTATGACCAAACACCTATTCTAAAACTATTCTCTTGCCTGCTATCGCACACATATGAACTTGAGTGACATTTTTTCACATTCTTCCAAAAGTGCATATGTTAGAACACTGATGTTGGCAGTTTTGGATTGGTGTGTGTAATGTGGTGCTCACTTACAGCGGGGTTTGAACCCAGGCCGCCGTGTTGGAGGGCCGACGCGCTAATGAGTGAGCTACCACGATCACGTGACCAACGGGCCCAAGTGCAATCAATCTTAGAGCAGGTAAACCGGAAATGAAAAGTAAAGTTTCTTGGGACTCGAACCCAGGCCGCCGCGCTGCGAGACTGACGCTCTGCCGCTTCACCAAAGCGGTAGTTATGAAAATGGCCAACAAATGAAACTTAAAAAGAGATGGGTTTAATAAACAAACGAAGGACACCAGGGGAGAACTGGCTACCTCTTTAACTCTAGAGGGAAATACAACTGAGGGCAAAAAGGATCTCCCAAAAGAAACCAGAAAACTGAGAAGTTACAGGGAAGACAGACACCTGCCTTCCTCTGTAACACTAGTGTATGTGTGCTACGCACACACACACACAGACACACACACCAGGGAAGACAGACACTCCTGCCTTCCTCTGGTACACGAGTGTATGAGTGCTACGCGCACACACACACACACACAGACACACACACTGCACAGACACCGGGAAACAGACTCGGGAGGGATACACACGAAGGGGAGTGACACACACTCAGCCTTCACCTCGAGACTACACAGGCACACAGATACACACACCACCAGAATCAAAAGATCCAGCAGTGGGGCAACTGGATCTGTGTGCCTATATAGCCTACTGCCCAGGTGTAGGGAATTGGGCTCAATCACTGGCTGGGGTGACTCGGTGCCCTAGAGCTACCCCTTACAGTGTGTGAATACTTTTCGCTCGCTTTTCACGGATAGATACCCACGAGTCTCGTTCCAGCTAAGCAACCCTCTGCCACGCAGCAGTTCCAGGTTGGGTCAGCTTAGCCGCTTTTGCCTAGTAGCTGGTTCTCCAGCTAAACCCCCGGTCTCAGGTCTGTTTGTTTTCACCCTCTTGTTTGCCATGTTCTTGTTTTGTTGATCACTGTATTCACGTTTATGACCTGTAGTTGCTGCCTTTTTTGTCTCACTTGCCCCCTGCATATTCGCCTTATTGCAGTCCGCATTTCTGAGGTTGACTATTTGGAAATTCTGCCATGGAAATTCTGCCATTTTCACTGCCATCAATATTAGCAGTGAAAAAACTGCATGAGCAAAACCCTATTGTCATGGCGGGTTAGGCCAGACACAGAGGGATGAACACTCACAGAGATGGGTCCAATGCAAGTATATTTATTAACGGAACACAGGAGAACATAAAGGGTGAGCGTAGCAAAAATGCAGGGCACACAGACAAACCAAATACAAACATGACAAATCAAAGGGCCAACACAAAAACACACCTGAGACTGGTGGGACTTCAGGCAGGGCCTGGGAAAAACAAGGGGGAACTAAGGCTGCACTAGCCTGGTGAGATAAGGGGAAACGAGAGCTGGGGGACCAGCTGCTGAACGAAAACGGCAAGACCGACCAAACCTGGTACTGCCGCGTGAACGTGGGTAGTACAGCAGGGTCGAGAGTCGTGGGAATCTCTCTGTGGATAGCGAGCAAATCTCGCTGAATACTCGAACCTCCGGGTGGCTTGCTCGTAAACAACGGAGTCGAGCCAAAGCTGGCCTAAACACTACGTGGTCACAGACGGGAACCTCTCGGGCTACCTCAAGGTTCCTTAACCATTTAACCAATTCTCGGCGTTGAACTGAGCATTGACGTCCCTTAAATACCCCCCGTCTCAGGTGAAACACATCAACTAAACTAGACATGATAAACCTAAATCAAAACACATGAAATCATGAATCAAAACCAGAACGGAAACACAACAAAAGTCCTTCTGTGAGCCTGTGGGTGGCGGCTCAGAATCGCCCCGGGGGAGGGCGCGATACCGTGGGGCTGACACCTATCAGCATCTGGTTTTGGCAAGTTGAGAATGCAATATCTTAAATAGCTGTTGATCCCAGTGAACTTGTTTAATTGGGAGATCACTGTGAAGAGACACACTTATTGGGTTAGCTCTTATGGCTTTTTAGCTCTTATGGCCACATTAAATCACATTACATTACACAGGTGTAAAGGTACGTAAAAAACATAGGAAAATGGAAATACTGAGTAATTACACATTAACTTATACTATACATATACACACTATACACACTCTCTAGTTACAATATTGCACTGGTTTAAAGCTAATTTAAATGTACAGGATTTAAAGGGTATTTACATAATTTACACTGGACACTGGATGGGTGTGAATTCAGGTGTAGTGTGAGTGGGGAAAAGTCTTTGTGGGTGCAGTGTGACTGAGAATAGGGTGCAGTGTGTGATTGGAGGTGTGATGCTACAGATGAGCAGCTGGGCAACTGTGAGAAGGCAGTGGCTTGGGTGGGTGGAGTCCTTGACTTCCTCAGACAGCGGCTGGTGTACTAATCTAGAAGGATTGGAAGCTGAACCCTGATGATGCACTGGGCTGTGCACACCACCCTCTGTAGAGCGTTCTGGTCAAGAGATGTGCTGTTCAGGTACCAATGGTCCCATACCAAGCAAGCAAGCAAGCTGTCTTTTAGTGGAGCTTCCTTTGAAGATTTTTTGGTAAACTTTGAGATTGATTCTCTCAAAGTTTCTTTGGTAAAGACCAACATGGCCAGCTCCTGTGCAAAGATGCTCATCCTAGTTCTGGTGAGTCTCTGGTAGACCTTCTTTGGAACCATGACATTAGACTTAACCAACATTTTGATCTGAGAACATTTTTAGGGGATGATTATTTTATTTAGATATTTTATTTAATGTTATATCAAAAAGTTGTAAATTACTGAAAACAATCTCGGCAGACATCAACTGTCATTGATATTTTGGCAGGTGCGTGCCTAACGTGCCTACACCTCTGCTTGTTATGCACACGGTGACACGCAGCAGTGAACAAACCCATAGCACGTGCCATTTGGCAGCCATGCAACACTACATTCCAAAGAGTATTGCGTGCCTGACTTAGATGCTTCTTTGGTTTCAGAAGGTCCTTCTTCTTCATTATCACCTTTCTTTTGTCAGTTGTCCAGATTTGTTTGCCTTTTAAGAAGGCAATATTTTCCTTAACCAAGTCTTGGTACATATCGGATAATGTCAGCCCAGCGGCGCCACGAGACTTCTAGGGAAGTCTACGAGTTCAAGTAGTATATGCTCTTTCGGAGCGGTTCCACGTTCAGGAGTTCACTGTCTGGTTCACCGGTTGGTCGCCAGGGAGATTTGGCGTCCGGTTCCCTTGCACCCTAGTCGAGTAAGTTCATCAGTGCCTGACGAGCACGGTTTTGGGGTGAGGTTTTTGTTTGCTAGTTTCATTGGTTCCTTTGCGTTCTAGCCTTCCTCCCCCCGTTTGATTTGTCCCCTCTCGCTTTGCTCCCGGACTACTTTCCAGCCTCAGGTGGTCTTCCAGGTTAAGCCCCATTTCAGTTGTCACCTGTTTGTTTTCTGTTTCTGTTTATTGGACCCTGTACTTTGCTGCCTCGTTTTGGTTGTGTTTGTTTGTTTTGTTTGGTCATTAAAGACTATTTCCTTGCATTGCTCTGTCCCTGCGAGTGTTCCCTTGTCTTGCCTAGCCAGCATGACAGATAACATAGAGAAAAGAAAGATTAACTTTAAAACTTCTTTGAAGACACCATCACTTTTACCAGATGGTTAAACCAACGGCTTTAAACCTAGCGAACACACAAAAGTACTAAAATATTTAACTCACAGTTGCCTAATTTTATGTAATCAAATGAATGTTAACAATAGTTACCCTAAGTTTCTATGGCAAGCTAGCCAACTAGTGCTAGCTACTTTTAATCAAATGACTAATGTTAGTTAGGTTTCTTATTCAAATCCTATCCATTCCATCTTAAATTATGCAGCGGTTACAGTCTGGCACCTAGCCTAAGGTGAAAGCACCATTTAAGGGGGAATGAAGCTTCCAAATGAAAAGTCAACTTAAGCCTTGCAAAGTTAGTTATCTAAAATGCACACACCTCCGAACAGTTGTGCTTTGACTGCAAGGGTCCTGTTTGGTTTCTTTGTAAGTAGGCCACTTTCTATTCATCCATCATCACTGTCCAGGTCAGGGTGAGATGTGATTCGTGCAAATTGGAATGTGCACTCTGATTTTCAAGAAGAGTGGTATTTTTTAAATAAAAAATGGCAAACTCAAAAATTAGGGATATTTTTTTTTTGAGCTGAAGGAAGATGCAGCTTCTGATAGAAGTCTCCAATTGGCTCGAGAAAAAACGCTTGGCCGCATCTTCTTGGTCAGAAGACTGTGTGCTTAAGGTGGTGTGGTCAGGTACTCTTGCTGGTTGTCTAGCACGCAGACCATGCTGATTTAAATGACTTGACCTGACACTTGGGTGCCTCTCACCTCCTGTTTAAACACCAATCTAATTGAACCAGAAAATGAATTGGTTGATTCATTGATCAAACACCTGTTGTGAATTTTGACGTTGAGCTTCTTAAAAGAGACCAGCAAGTTGTGCAAAAAGTGACATGGACATATGCATTCAAAAGTTTAGAGAAGATCACATTAAGTTATATATATATCGCTTGCATGAACTAGCTTGCAAAAATGATTGCTTCTATTATTAGTAATTTAATGAAACTTTTAACAGAACAATGCATGTGCCCTCTCAAATAGAAAGGAGGTTCCTCAGGTGGAGAAGCCTCTTCAGTCCAATGACCAATGAAAACTTGAATGTGAGGCAGCTGTGCCAAGGTATCTCTAGCCAAACAAAGAGGTCCGCAGGCTCTCCTCTGGACTTTTACGTTGAAGTTTTGTTCATGTCAAGTTTCACGGACTTTTAGGTTGACTTCCATGCTCATGTCTCACGCCATGGTGTAGTTGTTTTCTCGTGTTTGATTAGTGTTCTTTGTTCAGTTGATTCGGTTCACCTGAGGCTGTGGTATTTAAGGAGCTAGCGCGAGATACCCGTTGCCGAGAATTGTTTACTCTGAACCATCCTGGTGCAGTGGCATCTGACTCTAGTTTACGGTCAAGTTTCAGGTTCGAGAGACCACGAAGACGGCAGAACGGCTTCATCGTTCTGCTACATCCAGTTCATCGCATTGTTCATGAGCGTGCCACGTTCAGGTCTGTTTGGGTTTATCCTTCAGGGTTTTGCAGCTGATCTCCCAGATCCTTTATCCTACGCCATGTAAATTTTGTAGCGCCTGATGAGTGCGGTTTTGTTTATTCCTCATTTCCCCAGGCACTGCATGTTGGTTTTAGTTTTCATTCTGCCTCCCCTTCAAGCAGACATGGCGTTAATTTCCATTTTTATGCAGATGACACACAGCTCTATATATCAGCCAAACCTGACGATAAATTTAGATTACAGAAAATGGAGGACTGTGTAAAGGATATAAAACTCTGGATGTCACACACATGGATGTCCTCCTTCTTTCCTACTTTCTTCCTTTTAATTAGGCTGTTATAGTCAGACCTGCCCAACATTCTCTGCTCTCCATAAAATCTTCTCAGAACTAACTCTCTCTTTTTACCTTCTCCGAGTAAATGGCCACCCAGCCCGACCTGCTGGAAGATTGCACGCTGAGGTCCCCTCTACCTGTGTCAGACCAGCTGCCACCTACCAGTCCGACCATCAGGCCCCCCACCCACCACCACCCATACCAGACCAGCGGCACACCCTCCTACCACTGCTACCTGTTTAATGACCATGTTAAAACCTAAATGGACTCTTCATCTGCCACTATTAATATCACCACTATTTACTATCTACACTATGATTAGTATGTTATGATTATGATCACAGCAGCTCAACAGAATAGATGGTTTGGTCATTTTTATCAATAATGTTTAAATAGTTCTGATCAGAGGAGGATGGGTCCCCCTTGTGAGTCTTGGTTCCTCCCAAGGTTTCTTCCTCAAGCTCTGAGGGTGTTTTTCCTTGCCACTGTTGCCGTTGGCTTGCTCACTGGGGGTCTTTGATCCTTCATGTCTTACGTTATTTCTTTTTTTGTCTCTGTCTTTTAGTAATTAATAATTATGTAAAGCTGCTTTGTGACGACAACAGTTGTAAAAAGCGCTATACAAATAAATTTGACGACTTGACTTAAGTGTTCTCAACTGTGCTAAAATGGAACTATTTTAAATATACTTAGGTAAAATTTAAACATACTACTGCATATGTCTTATAACCATATTTTTCATACTGTAAACTTAGAGAAATGGAAACATATTTAGTAAGTATTACAACTGCATTACTATTCTACCTTAAGTGTATCCCTGTTTCCCTTTGTTTTCTATTTTAATTGTTCTAATTATTAAATAAACAAACAGTAAAGAATATATATTAGGTCATTTATAAATGATTCCTAAGCAATTGTCTCAAACCATACTGTCTTGCCATGAGATGCTCTGAGCAGAAGGCATCCCATTGCTGCTTAGAGGAATCTTTTTCTCTTCCCTTTGATGCAGGCAGAAGTGCACCATCTCCGGTTCCAGTTTCAGTAAGTAAGTAAAGTGCATGAAAGGGTGTTATATATCCTGTGTGATTGACTATGACTGGTATGTGCTTCTAGCTGTTCAGCAGCCTGATGGCCTGGGGGAGAAGGTGTACTGGGCAGTGTGTACCACCTTCTATAGAGTGGTGATACATCCTGTCAGAATGCTTGTCACTGTGCAGGTGTAGAACATCCTGAGGATGCAGAGATCCATACCAAACCTCCGCAGCCACCTGTGCTGGGTGCAAACTCTATTCTGCTTCCTAAAGTCCATTCTCAAGGCGCAACTCCCAGGGTGTGTAATATTAAACACCCCTGGAGCTGGGAGAAGCTGAAAAAAAACAAAGAATGGCTAGTTTTTGACTCTCTGGGGACGTCATATGATATGCCTCTAAAGGAGTATAAGATAAGTTTAGCTCACCTCGAACTGGAGTTACCCATGGAGCAAGAGTTTCCCTTAAAGTTTATGATTGTGGTTAACCTCTGGAACATGCTTCTGATATTTTTTGGAAGTAAGATGTGCTGCCATTTTGTCTTTGTACTCATGTTTGGCTGTTTTTGTGACCTTATGGAGAGCATAGTTTGCATTTTTATAGTACGCCATACTCCCAGGTTTGAAAGCAGCGCTATGTGCGTTCAGAGTAGGGAGGGTAGCAGTGATGTTTATTCACAACTGTCCTGATTGTGGCCTTGCCAATTTGTCCAATCCCATCCTAGAAAAACCACAGATTTCTGCTTCCAATACACCTTCTAAAGTGATTGTATCTGTTTGTGTGGTGTTTGTGATTAAAGTGTTCAAGCGGCTTAACTGTAAAACTCTTAACCCTTAGGCAGATGTCAGTGGAGTTTCACAAGCCACATGGCTGCTCTGTTATCTTGATGAACTCTTAAAGAGGCTTGAACTGGTGTTCCAGAACTTGAGGACACACACAAAAATAATCCATCAAAATATCTATTCCTAATTCTTGGGCATGTCATCAACTGAAAGGGTTGATGCTATAGTTGATATTTCTTTTGATGATTTGATGTGCCCAGATGGTGCTATGCCTTCTCCAAAAAACGGACATCAAGTATGTACTTGGTCCTAAAACCATATTGGCTGATAACTTAAGTCAAGTGCCATTCTCTGTTTGTAGAAACAGCCATACAAAGTCAGAGAAATTGTCCAGTGGTTCTATCCAAGACTTCCTCAGGTCATCTACTCAAGCCACAAAGTGCAGTTTTTCTCTAAACAACAAAAACCGCCACAGCAGGCTGTTGTGGGTCGGCAAGAGACTGCATGTTGACATTTCTGTTGTTGATAATCATTCTGACTGGCCTGCTGGACCTTGCTTATGAGCAATTCATTTGACTAACCAGATTTCGTTTGCTGAATGAAAACAGAGGCCATCAAGGAGATGGAAGGCTTGAGTGTCAGGAAAATGCCCTGAAACCTCTTAGCAAGTGGCCAAGTTCATAATGGAGGATGGAACATTGTATTGATTGTCAACGCACCCATTAACAAAGCGCAAGAGGTTTCTGTTTGTTGTGCCACTGTCTTTGATAGATGAAGTCTTGAAAGGATGTCACAATGCGACAAGTCATCAAGGCCGGTGTCAAGGTTGTAGCACATGTAGAGAGAGGTGGACGTTAACACAGGTAATTTAACAGAAAACTAAACAAAGCAAATCAGGAACTAAAGAAACACAAACTGAAACTAACAAAGGAAAACAAACACACAGGAACCAAACAAGACACTCTAACAATGGAAACAGAAAGAGTGGAGTGGAGTGTGTGTATACAGCATGTGTGTGTTGTGGAGTTTGTAGTGAGGAGTGTGAATTGTGTGCGGTCTGTGTGGGGTATGGAGTTTCAATTAAACTCATGGATGGTATTTATGTCTTAGGGCTCTTTTTATCACTGAAAGCAATCTCAGACATCTGTGATAATTAGTTTGCCAGGTGAGACAGAATAAAGGAAAACTACTCAAGAAGGTCGTTCCACATTATTAAGCAGACCATAGGTTTCAATCAATATGGAAAGAACAAGGGTCTCTCTGCTGCCGAAAAGCATCTAAAAGTGCAATGCTTTGGACAAGGTATGAACACATTTCACAAAAACCTAAGCGTGATCATCATACTGTGAAGGAATTTGTTTGAGGTTTCTGAATTGACAAATTTATCAGATTAGAAGAATAGCTTCTAAAATAACATTACAAAGCTGCTGGTGCCTCTGGAGTCCTGCAAACCTCAAGGTGTAGGATCCTTTAGTTGCTTGCAGTTGTACATAAAACTACTAGTCGGCCACCCCTAACCAGTACTCACAAGTACTCACCCCTAACCAGTACTCACAACGGTTGCAGTGGGCCCAGACATACATAAACACAAATTTCAGTCTTGTTTACTGATGACTGCCGTGCAACCCTGGAAGGTCCAGATGGATGCAGTAGTGGATGGCAGGTGGATGGCCACCATGTCCCAACAAGGCTGCAACATCAGCAAGGAGGTGCCGGAGTCATGTTTTGGCCCAGAGTCATGCGGAGAGAGCTGGTAGGCACCTTTAGGGACCATTTAGGAAAATCAGATAAAAATATAATTTGCAATAATTTGGAATGCAGTGTGTGTGTGGAGTGTGGAGTGTGCTGTATATGTTTTGGGTGTGCACTGTGTTGAGTGTGGTGAATGTGTGGTGTGGAGTGTGCTGTGTATGGTGTAGGGTATGCATTGTATATAGTGTGAAATTTGTATTATGTGTGGTGTTGAGTGTCCTGTGTTTGGTGTGGTCTTTAATAAGCCAATATAAAAACTAGAAAGTGAACAACAGTAAGTTGTCTTTGACAATTTAATATTTAATGATTGTTTATTTGTCCAGTTATATTTGGTTCATGATACATTTGGTGCATGTTCACATACTATACTTTTATTTGCTAAACTTCTGCAAAAGTATTTCATTTAAAATGAATAGTCTTTGTACTCATGTTTGGCTGTTTTTGTGACCTTATGGAGAGCATAGTTTGCATTTTTATAGTACGCCATACTCCCAGGTTTGAAAGCAGCGCTATGTGCGTTCAGAGTAGGGAGGGTAGCAGTGATGTTTATTCACAACTGTCCTGATTGTGGCCTTGCCAATTTGTCCAATCCCATCCTAGAAAAACCACAGATTTCTGCTTCCAATACACCTTCTAAAGTGATTGTATCTGTTTGTGTGGTGTTTGTGATTAAAGTGTTCAAGCGGCTTAACTGTAAAACTCTTAACCCTTAGGCAGATGTCAGTGGAGTTTCACAAGCCACATGACTGCTCTGTTATCTTGATGAACTCTTAAAGAGGCTTGAACTGGTGTTCCAGAACTTGAGGACACACACAAAAAAAATCCATCAAAATATCTATTCCTAATTCTTGGGCATGTCATCAACTGAAAGGGTTGATGCTATAGTTGATATTTCTTTTGATGATTTGATGTGCCCAGATGGTGCTATGCCTTCTCCAAAAAACGGACATCAAGTATGTACTTGGTCCTAAAACCATATTGGCTGATAACTTAAGTCAAGTGCCATTCTCTGTTTGTATTCATTTAAAATGAATAGTCCTATGAAGCATTTTTTTATCAGACAGTGAAGCGAAAGCATCCCCACATTGCCTTTTTGTTTGCTAAAAGATTTCAGTGACCTCTGACTTGTCTGCACTTATGATTATCAATTTCACCCATGCTGAGAGAGGCAGCCCTGGTTGTTATTGCAGGTAGAGGAAAAACAATACAGGAAAGATGGAAAAACTGAGAGCAGTAAAAAGCAAAGCATAATACAGTGTCCCTTAGGAACGCAATGTTTTCTTTGGCATTAAGAGCATTTACTGTCACTCAGCAGATCAAATTGTTCTGGTAAATAAATCAGTGTATAATGTTTGAGATTTCACACTTTTACAAAGTGATCTATATGCTGCATATAGCATAGACTTAGATGCAGTTATGACAGCTAATTATAAATATGAAGTAAAAACAGTTTTTAAAAAATGCAAAAGAATAACAGACAGTGTCTGGATCTGCTGGATGGCAAATGTATAACGATACATTTGCCATCCAGCAGATCCAGACACTGTCTGTTATTCTTTTGCATTTTTTAAAAACTGTTTTTACTTCATATTTATAATTAGCTGTCATAACTGCATCTAAGTCCATCTAAGCAGCGGCGCCGCCCCCCCCCCCCGATTCCGGGCCGCGATCCACAGGCTCCTGGGGTCTTTTAAGTTGATGTTGAGTTGATTTCTATGTTCAGGTACTTTCTGTTTCACCACCCATTGTCTACCAAGGACTTTTACGTTGACAGCGGTCGAAGTAAGACGCCATGTTTGACGCCATGTGAAGAAGAATTACTCTTGCGATGCCAAGCTGTGAGGTTGGCTTCACGTTCAGGAGACTTCTAGGGAGGTCTACGAGTTCAAGTAGTATATGCTCTATCGGAGCAGTTTCACGTTCAGGAGTTCACTGTCTGGTTCTCCTTAAGGGAGCCCCGCGGCGCATCGCTTGGACGCTGGCCGCTGAGGACTCGTTCCAAGCACTCAAGAGTGCTTTCACGTCGGCCCCATTGTTGCGCCACCCTGATCCCCGTAGGCCGTTCGTGGTGGAGGTAGATGCCTCCAGTACAGGGGTGGGGGCCGTCCTGTCACAAAGACAGGAGGTAAGCGACCGCTTACACCCCGTTGCGTTTTACTCAAAGAAGCTCACAGGAGCAGAGCGGAACTACGGGGTAGGGGATCGGGAGCTCCTGGCGGTCAAGATGGCGCTGTCCGAGTGGCGTCATTGGTTGGAGGGCGCTGCCCACCTATTTCTAGTACTTACTGACCATAAGAACCTCGAGTATCTCCGGCAAGCTAAGTGTCTGAACCCCAGGCAAGCCAGGTGGTCCCTGTTTTTCGCCAGGTTCCAGTTTCACATCACTTACAGGCCGGGCTCCAGTAACACTAAGGCGGACGCCCTCTCCCGCATCCACCAAACGGCGGAGGGGGGGGAGGTCGACCCGGTACCCTTATTACCACCTTCTGTCCCAGTCGCGGTGATTCAATGGGACCTAGATACGGAGATAGCCGAGGCGCTTTCCCGCACTGTCGTTCCCGCGGTGTGCCCCCCAGACAAGGTCTACGTACCGAGCACGTTCCGGGAGAGGCTCATTGGTTGGGCCCATGCCTCTCCAACGGCCGGCCACCCAGGTGAGACCCGTACTTTCCACCTACTGGCAGCCAAGTACTGGTGGGAAGGGATGCGGGCAGACATTCACCGTATAGTTGCTTCCTGCAGCACCTGCGCCCTGTGCAAGACCCCCAAGACGCTCCCCTCGGGGAAGCTCATGCCTCTGCCCGTCCCAGACCGCCCGTGGTCTCACCTGGCGGTGGACTTTGTCACAGATCTGCCCGAATCGGGGGGTTACACGGTGGTAATGACGGTGGTGCATTGTTTCTCGAGGGGGGTTAGGTTCATCCCGTTCCCTACGCTGCCGACCGCTATGCAGGCGGCTCAGGCCCTGGTAGACCACGTCCTCCGGAATTTCGGAATCCCGGAGGACATAGTATCAGACCGAGGGGCCCAGTTTACATCCCGGGTATGGGGGGCGTTCTGTGAGCATCTGGGGGTGAGCGTGAGCCTTTCCTCTGGGTACCACCCTCAGTCTAATGGCCAGTGCGAGCGCACTAACCAGGAGCTGGGGAAGTTTCTACGGATCTACTGTCACGACTACCCCAGCGACTGGTCGCGGTATCTGGTTTGGGCCGAGATGGCCCAGAACTCGCTGAGGTGCGCGACCACTGGCCTCACCCCCTACCAGTGTATGTTAGGCTACCAACCCCCGTTGGCCCCTTGGACTGCTGCGGAGACCCGAGTGCCAGCAGTTGATGCATGGATGCACTGCAGCGAAGCCGTCTGGGCCAAGACCCATCAGCACATCCAGACCTTCCTGCGGCGTTATAAGACACAGGCCGACCGGAAGCGTGGGGAGACGCCATCATACGCGCCGGGAGACCGTGTATGGGTCTCCACACGGGACATGCGGACTGGTCTTCCATCCCAGAAGTTGGCAGCTAAGTACATGGGTCCATACGAAGTTGTCAAACATATTAACGAGGTTTCTGTTAAGGTTCGTTTACCCCCTCACTCACGTATACATCCGGTGTTTCATGTGTCGCAGCTCAAGCCTGTGGTGCCTGGGCCCCTGGACAAGGCCACCCCGGCGGACACGCCGCCGGAGCCTGTAGAAGTGGAGGGGACCCCCGCTTACACGGTCCGGCGAGTACTGGACTCCCGACGGCGCGGGGGCCGACTTCAGTATCTTCTGGACTGGGAAGGGTATGGTCCGGAGGAACGCTCCTGGGAACCGGCTGGAAACGTCCTGGACCCGGCATTGGTCCAGGAGTTCCATGAACGCTGTCCGGACAAGCCGGCTCCCAGGCCTCGCGGTCGCCCCAGGAAGTTGTGGGCCCCCGCCCGTGGAGGACTCACCAGTCAGCAGGGGCCACGGCCCGTCTCGTCGGACCGAGAGGGCCCACTCTTGGACAATCCGGGTTCTCGGGTGTATGGCCGGCGACCGGGCCGCGATCCACAGGCTCCTGGGGTCTTTTAAGTTGATGTTCAGTTGATTTCTATGTTCAGGTACTTTCTGTGTCCGGTTCCCTTGCACCCTAGTCGAGTAAGTTCATCAGCGCCTGACGAGCGCGGTTTTGGGGTGAGGTTTTTGTTTGCTAGTTTCATTGGTTCCTTTGCGTTCTAGCCTTTCTCCCCCCGTTTGATTCGTCCCCTCTCGCTTTGCTCCCGGACTACTTTCCAGCCTCTGGTGGTCTTCCAGGTTAAGCCCCATTTCAGTTGTCACCTGTTTGTTTACTGTTTCTGTTTATTGGACCCTGTACTTTGCTGCCTCGTTTTGGTTGTGTTTGTTTGTTTTGTTTGGTCATTAAAGACTATTTCCTTGCATTGCTCTGTCCCTGCGAGTGTTCCCTTGTCTCGCCTAGCCAGCATGACAATCGTATTAAATACCAGTAATTCACAAGCAAAAAAAGCTTTCAAAACACTTTATAATTAATGGTATGTATGTTGCATACATTTAAAATAAATTTAATTTGAATGGGAATTAATACAGACAAATAGAATTCAACTGTAAAAAGCTATAAAAAGGAACAATAATCCTTTGTAATAATGTTCATTTACAAAACATTTATAATCGTTTTAAACAAATGTTGGAACTTTAAACCATTAAAAATATATCAACATGCAACAGCCAGTGTCAGGATAGGGTTGCAGGGTCACAGGGCAGCATTCTCCAAGGAGAGATTGCCCATGGGCTCAGCTCAATCACCTGTGAAGAAGACAGCAGTGCAGGGACAAAGGGGGAAGAGAGAACAGCACTTCAGCATCCTGCAGCATGGAGCATGTTTCTGGTGTGTTTTTATGTCGCCAATTAGCTGCGAGTGAGTGCTGTCAGGTGAGCTCATTAGCACGAGCCAACGCGCATGTTTTTTCCCTAGCTTTTTTCTCACATTGCACGCCGGGCTGTCCACAACAGAGGTGCTGAATGACGAGTCCCGGCCGGCAGCACCATGGACAGTGCTGCCTTCTCAGGAAGGCAAGCAGGTGGAGTGCAAAGCTCGTCGGCACCTTCGACCAGAACATCTATAAACCTCTACTTTATGATTTACTAATCATGAACTAATCAAGTATTCAAGACTTATTCTTCATTATTTTATGTATTAATGTCAGTTATAATGCTAGAACAATTTATATTCTAAAATAATAAATACACAGTTATGTAGTGATTATTGAAAGCTTCACCTCTGTATTGTGTATCTCCATAACTAAAAGACAGCACCAACTCTTGTTTCTGTCTGTATCTTGGTTCAAGGCTATCTTTAGACTTTAGTATACTTACACTAGCTAGAGATACATTTGAACAACAAAGTTTTTCTCTCAAAATATATTTCTAATACTGTATATACTGCGTATATTAAAAGTATATTTGCTACTACTTCATAATTCATGGTGACTAAATGAGCATATTGTTGACTTTTAGTGAATGAATATCATCAGTATTTCCTAGTATATTTAACTGACTGTAGAATTTAAAATGTAATTCCTGATCACTTTAAATGAATTAATTTTAGTTTGAGTGAAATGATGCTGTGTCTGTTGAAAAAACTGTTCACTGACAAAGTATGCACTAACAACCCATTATTATATGAAGAAGCCACTGCAGAAAAGTCCCTGAAAATATCTTAAGCAATACTTTTCAGTTCTGTGATCTAGATTCAATTTCAAGATTATTTTTTTCTTTTAAATATCAGCACGGTAATGATTCAATACAATTACACAATAAAACATTAATGAAATAAGTAAATTAATGACAAGCACATAATGATATTCATACAAATACATTGTCCATCCATTAAGTATTAATTATGAATAAATGTAAATCTTTTTGTGGGATCAATGAAAACAATACTGAGAAGGGTAGGGCTATCTCCTGAGTATGAGTGAAAATGTAATGAGTGAAAATGTTGTACAAGCAGTGTTCATGTAGCATTCATGAACTGTACTGCAGTATTACAATAAAATAACATTTTTCTTGTGATTCAGTGTCTCCAAATAAATCCTTTGTTTATCATTGTTTTGAGAAAAGATGTTGGCACCGCTTGATTTTAATATGAAGTAATGAGTTTAAGTTTCTTGTTAATGCTTTTATTTTTACAATAATCAGCTGTGTATGTTTTTGTATGCAACCTAAAAGCTACTGACAAATTACATTATCATTGTGTTATTATTGTAAATGATAAACTTATTGACAATGATGCTTATCACATACTGCAATAACATGCGAAGCAGAACATTCTGTTGGATAGGCAGGCCACTGAAGCACAATATGTTTACATTTTTTCTAAAAACAATTTTGCCAATAACTTCTCTCAGTGGCCTTGGTGAAATACAATAATTGTGTATGCAGATTTCAAGACATACGATTAATGTATATGAATAAAAATATTCTGCATATCTGTAACCCCCCCCCCCCCCCCCGCCCCCATGATCTATTATCAACCCTAAGACTTTTTTTTAATAGATACTTAGTATTCATGGTTTGCCCTTTATCACATTGTTTTGTGAGGTTTTTTAGAGACAATTCAGACCACAGTGGCTTATCGAGATGACAAGCTTAGATTACTTAATTAATACTGCTAAAAACCTAAATGGCTAAAATATAAATGGATTTGCATGTATTGTAATATAAGGGTAACTAATGCCCCACTAACTAGTATAAAGTGACAAATGCAAAAGGTTCACCTCAAGACAGTTAAATTCTATCCCAGCTGCAGAAACTAAAGCCAGGCAAGATGATATTGATGGAGCTCTCAAGGAGGGTTTTATTGGACCACCAACCTCACCTGTGCCCTTGTAAGTTGAACCGTGACCAGATTGTGGTTGAATATTTGACCACAGTTCTTGGCACTTCTTAAACTTATTGGTTTCCTGGGACAGACCCAACATTTAAGCACAGTCCACATATTCTTTATAGGGCTGAGGTCAGGTCTTTAAGAAGACCCATCCAAATGGTTAACATTTGATGAGTCCCTGTTGGGATACCCAATTTTGTCCAAGTTTCAACCTTCTAGCTGATTTTTTTTTTTTTTGAGATTGATGTAGAATTCTGAGGTAGTCCTTTTAGTCCTCTATCTGCCAGTTCTAGTGTCAGCAAAACAGCCGCAAAGCATGTTGCAGCCAACACCATTCTTTACAGTTGGTACAGTGTTCTTGGGGCTGAGTGCCTCACACTTTTGTCTCAGCTGGTCAACTTCCTCCAGAACACTTTTTATTTGTCCATTTGTTTATTTCTTACCATCTGCAAACTTTAGTCAATCTTCAAGGTGTCAGTGTTGGAGCACAAGCTTCTTACTTGAACGCAAGCCTCTCAGACTATGGAAATGTAAAAGCTCTATGATCATCTGTCTTAGATCTGCTTCCCTTGTTCATTGCACTTTCTTAATGTACTTTGTTCTGGTCAATACAATACGTACTGTCAAACTGACCCATTTTATGTGCGCAAAGGGAAGCTAGAAGCTGTAGTCAATCATTAATTCTACCAGAAAGCTAAGTAAACTTGGCTTTGGCCATTTAAAAGACACATGGGAACCTTCAGCACCTTTCAGAACTTTTGAAACCACAAGGAGCTGTGTAGCAGCAAAAACTAAATATATGACCAAGAGTGTTGTTTAAACAATGATGTGTTAAAAATGATTAAAGGGTGCTTTCACATGCACTTAGAAATTCAGTTCATTCCATTAGCAAAAAATAAGCATGTATTTTGAAACAGATGTGTATATGGGTAGGGAAGGTATGTAAGCAGATAGGCAGGCAGGCCATTCATTATTTCATTTCATTTGATTTATTGATTGCTATCAAGGGTAAAAAGAGTTTTAAGAAATATAACAAAAATGTTTTTAAGATAAAATCACCCACTTCAACAAAATGTGTTTTTAATAAAAACAAAACAGAAATAACTTTTTTTCCAGTATCCTTAATTAAAACATGTAGGCCATTGTATGTCGTGTTAGTTATCAGTAATAAAGATTGAAAGATTTGTCTGAAAAGATAAATCCTTCTTTATATTCCCATGTATTTTATAGCTAAAACAAGAAAATACTTTACAAGAAGAGAGAATGTTACAGTTAAAACATGCCATTGAATTAAACCCTGTGTCAGACAAGCACTGAAAAACATGCTGATTAAACTCTTTTGTTCAAGCCTACCAAGGTTGCAAAGCATAACAAAAATACCCTGACTCGGTCAAAGCAGCATCAAAAAACAAGTGCAAAAGCTTTCAAGGGTGAAAGGGGGAAATGGAAACAATTAAATATTCATGCTTTCTAACCTTATCTAATACCACAGAACCTAAAAAGCCTTGATATAATGTAGGCTCTCTGTCTACATTGATTTCTCAGCTAGAGTACAGGACCTTAAAAGTCCAGCCAGCAGTGAAGGAAATTTCTGCATCTCTTCCTCTGTTACATCCATAACGCTGCTATTATACTGTGATAAGTCATTATAAGACATTTAAAGGCTTTTTTCGTGAAGGCAGTCACTTTGTTAAGTATTAAATTTCACTTCATCTTCAGTTTTTCACTGTTTTGATTGTGACATTCAAGTCAAGTCAAGTCAGATTTATTTGTATAGCGCTTTTTACAACTGATGTCGTCACAAAGCAGCTTTACATAAATAGTGATTAATAAAAGATAGACACAAAGAAGAAAGAAGAAAATAACATGCATGTCGGGCCTGGTGGCCATTTATTCGGAGAAGGTAAAAAGAGAAGGTTTGTTCTGAGAGGAATTTTATGGAGAGCAGAGAATGTTGGGCAGTATCAGATTGTGTCTGACGACTCCAGCAGGTCTGACTATAACAGCCTAATAAAAAGGAGAGAACCAGAGGGTAACACAGACATGGGAGCACCCTGAAACACTAGTGTCCATCTGCTCCACCATATTCAAACCTGAGTGATTACCAAAAGCTAAACTAAAGAGATGAGTTTTCAGCTTGGATTTAAAGATTGAGACTGTGTCTGAGTCCCGAACATTATCTGGAAGATTATTCCAGAGTTGGGGGGCTTTATAAGAAAAGGCTCTTCCCCCTGCTGAGGTTTTCTGAATTTTGGGAATGAGTAAGAGGCTAGGACCCTGAGATCTAAGTAGTCTTGATGGTTCGTAATATGTAATAAGATCCCGCAGGTACTCAGGAGCGAGGCCATGTAGGGCTTTATATGTTAATAGAAGAATTTTGTAATCAATCCGGGATTTAACTGGGAGCCAATGAAGTGCTGATAGAATTGGACTGATATGGTCAAATTTTCTAGTTTTAGTAAGGACCCTGGCTGCAGCATTTTGAACCAGCTGAAGTTTATTAAGGTTCCTGCTGGAACAACCTGACAGTAGTGCATTACAGTAATCTAGCCTTGAGGTAATAAAAGCGTGTACTAGCTTTTCTGCGTCCTGTAGAGATAAGGAGTTTCTTAGTTTGGCAATGTTCCTAAGCTGCATAAAGGCTGTCCTACTAATATTGGCTATATGCTGCTCAAATGATAAATCTGAGTCGAATATGACGCCAAGATTTTTAGCTGCTAAACCAGGAACAATGGAAGCATCAACCAAGTGTAACATTAAGTCGGATAGTTTATTTCTAGTGTCTTTTGGACCTAAAAGGAGAACCTCGGTTTTGACACTGTTGAGGAGAAGGAAGTTATGTGACATCCAGAGTTTTATATCCTTTACACAGTTCTCCATTTTCTGTAATCTAAATTTATCGTCAGGTTTGGCTGATATATAGAGCTGTGTGTCATCTGCATAAAAATGGAATTTAACATCATGTCTGCTTATAACTGAGCCCAGTGGTAACATGTATAATGTAAATAGTAGCGGTCCTAAAATAGAGCCTTGAGGAACTCCATATCTTACTTCTGTGTAATTTGAAGATAGATTTTTTATCTTTACGAACTGATAGAGTCCCGTAAGATATGGTTTGAACCACGATAGGGCTGTTCCTGTGATTCCAACCATTTTCTCTAATCTTTCTAGTAATATAGTATGATCTATTGTATCAAAGGCTGCACTGAGGTCTAGTAGGGCTAATAAAGATACATAGCCTTGATCAGAGGCAAGAAGGAGATCATTTGTAATCTTCACTAGGGCTGTCTCTGTGCTGTGATTGCATCTAAATCCAGACTGGAATTTCTCATACATGTCATTCTTACTCAGGTATAAGCAGAGTTTTTGGGCCACAGCTTTTTCTAATATCTTGGATACGAATGTTAAATTGAAGATAGGTCTGTAATTAGACAATACACTGAGGTCAAGGTTTGGTTTCTTGACTAAAGGTTTTATGACTGCTAATTTAAGGGTATGGGGTACATACCCAAGGCTAAGGGATGAATTTATAATTGTTAAAAGAGATCTGATTATGATTGGGAGTATTTCTTTTTGCAATTTAGAGGGAATTGGGTCGAGTGGACAGGTTGTACAATTTGATGAGGAAATAATTTTTTCTAGTTCTGGCTGTGGAAGTGGGTAGAAGGCTTCAAGCCTTTGTTCTACAACTAAGTTATGTTTTAAAACAGCAACACCAGGTGACGGCCATGTTTGATTTAATAAGCAGGGTTAGATTTGTAGTCTAATATTTTCTATTTTATTATTAAAATAGTTCATAAAAACATGACTGGTTAAAGATGTTGGAATCTGGGGTTGAGTATCTGCCTGGCTTTTAGTAAGTTTAGAGATCTCACTAAAAAGAACTCTGTGATTGTTTTTGTTTTTGTTTTTCTTGATCAGCAAGCAGTTTTAGCTTTTTAAGTACACAAGAACAATTCTAACACACTATGTCATTTTGTAGCATATTATGGGGATGACTGATTTTTTTTTTCATAAAATGCTTTGACACACCCCACCTCTTTTGAGTATTCTCCTGTTCTCTTTCATATTTAACTTCAAATAATGGCTTCAAAGTACCCCCTGTACAAAGAATGAAAGTCTTTTTCTGTAATACACTTTTTTGTATGGTTTGGGCTATAAAGTATACCGTGGTCACAGTAGTACACCAGTTATAGTTTAGAACTATAGTTATAGTTCCATTATTTAGTTGTTTATTGTTTTGTGAAGAAATTATTTGTTTGCTTATGCACATTCCACTGTCACATTTTCCCCCATACCCATCGATCACCTGGACTCTCTATATTACCTTCCTGTGTACAGATTACGTTCTGTTTTTCTGTGTTTCCGATTCTTGGTTTTGCCTTTTGGGCTTGGCTCCTTGTAAGATAGCTTTTCTGGTTCTGACCCTGGCTAGTTCCAGTTTTTAATTCTGCTCTGTTCATTCAGTTTTTTGTGCTTTCGAAAGCAGTCATTGTAAATTAAATTATATGTGATCATAAATTAGATGTTTTCTGGAATGTTTCCTATTCTTAATAAAGAAACATTGTTTTCCACAAACTCTGTTTATTGCAATTCCAGTACTAACAGGCTGCTGTGTGGGTGAGCTAAATTTTTACTTTCTTTTTACTTCAAGGTTTTTCTAGAAGTAGCTGAACACATGTTACTCACTACTGCCACTTAATGGACTAACAACAATTACTCAATATCACTACATTTTCCACCTCACTGAAACCTGGATTAGACCTGAGCAAAGTTAGCACTTAATGAAGCTACCCCCACAGGTTATAAATGTGTACATAGCCCTAGATTATCAGGCAGAATACATTATTAATCTACCAGAATACACTTGATATTATTCAAAAACACTAACACCTTCACTTCTTTTGAGATTTTCTACATTAATATATCAAATCCAAATAAAAATGCATTCACACTAATAAATATTTATAGGCCTCCAGGGCCCTACTCTGAATCTTTAAAATAATTCAGTGATTTTACAAAGTTATAATAGTAGGAGACTTTAATACTCATTTTGAAAAAGCAGATGATCTATTAACAAAGGCGTTTGCTTCTATCTTAGATTCTGTCGGCATCATACAAAACGTAACTGGACCTACACATTACTGTAATCATACCCTAGATTTAGTCCTGACCCTGGGTGTTAGCATTGATAAACTAAATATTCTACCTCAAAGCTCAGTAATAACAGAGCATTGTCTAATCTCCTATGAGCTATATCTTAGACAAAATGTTATTTGTCCCCCACCACTGTCTAAAGCGCACAATAACCGCAATGACCGCTGTACAGTTTACTAAAAACCACCCAGACCTATCGACCTTAGCTTACACTCTGTCAGACCAAACAGACCATGCACCGTGGTACAGTGATCAAACTCGTACCTTACAACAAATAGTGCAGAAACTAGAGCGTAAAAGGTGGACGATCAAACTAGAGGTGTTCCACTCTGCCTGGAAGGACAGCCTTAGTCAATATAAAAAGGCACTCATTAAAGCTCGCTCAAAGTATTTGGCCTCACTGATTGAGAAAAACAAAAACAATCCCAGAGTACTTTTAGTGAGATCTCTAAAGTTAGGCAGATACAGGCAGATACTCAACCCCAGATTCCAGCTACTTTAACCAGTAATGTTTTATGGACTACTTGAATAATAAAATAGAAAACATTAGACAACAAATCCAACCCTGCTTATTAAATCAAACATCGCTGTCACCTGGTGTAGCTGCTTTAGAACATAACTTAGTTGTAGAACAAAGGCTGGAAGCCTTCTACCCACTTCAACAGCCAGAACTAGAAAAAAATATTTCCTCAGCAAACTGAACCTGTACACTTGGCCCAATTCCCTCAAAAATACTAAAAGAAATACTCCTAATTTTCAGACCTCTTTTAACAATAGTAAGTTCATCCCTTAGCTTAGGGCATGTACCCAAACCTCTTAAATTAGCAGTCATAAAACCTTTACTTTAAAAACTAATCTTGATCCTAGTGTATTGTCTAATTACAGACCCAACTCCAACTTAACATTTTTATCCAAGATATTAGAAACAGCTGTGGTCCAACAACTCTTCTTATACCTGAGTAAAAATGACATGTATGAGAAATTACAATCTGGATTCAGACCCAATCACAGCACGGAGACAGCTCTAGTGAATGATCTCCTTTTTGCCTCTGATCAAGGCTATGTATCTTTATTAGCCCTACTAGACCTCAGTGCAGCCTTTGATACGATAGATTACACATATATTACAAGAAAGATTAGAGAAAATCTGACGATAAAGGATAAAAAAAATCATGGACTGTGTAAAGGATATAAAACTCTGGATGTCACATAACTTCTTCTTAACAGTAACAAAACCGAGGTTCTCCTTTTAGGTCCAAAAGACACTAGAAATAAACTATCAGACTTAATGTTAGACTTGGCTGATGCTTCCATTATTCCTGGTCTAGCAGCTAAAAATCTTGGTATCATATTCGATTCAGATTTATCATTCAAACAATTGCCAAACTAAGAAATTCCCTATCTCTACAGCTAGTACATGCTTTTATTACCTCGAGGCTAGATTACTGTAATGCACTTTTGTCAGGTTGTTCTAGCAGGAACCTCACTAAACTTCAGTCTTCAATATCTTCAATATCAGTCAAATTCTATCAGCACTTCATTGGCTCCCAGTTAAATTCTGTATTGACTACAAAATTCTTCTATTAACATATAAAGCTGTACTTGGCCTCGCTCCTGAGTACCTAAGAGATCTTATTACATATTATGAACCATCAAGAATACTTAGATCTCAGGGTGCTGGCTTCTTAGTAATTTAAAAAACCTCAGCAGGGGGATGAGCCTTTTCTTATAAAGCCCCCCAACTCTGGAATAACCTTCCAGATAATATTCGGGACTCAGACCCAATCTCAATATTTAAATCTAGGCTGAAAACACATCTATTTAGTTTAGCTTTTGGTTAGTAATGTTTCCCCCTAGATAAAGGTTGTAGGTCCAGGGGTTTGCGGACACAGGCAATTGTAGTATACTGAGCTGATGCTGGAGCTGTCGTCTCACTGCTTGCATGCGATCACTCAGGTTTGAATATGGTGGAGCAGATGGACACTAGTGTTTCAGGGTGCTCCCATGTCTGTGTTACCTTCTGGCTCTCTCCTTTTAATTAGGCTGTTATAGTCAGACCTGCGAGAGTCTTCAGACATAGATGGATGGTTTGGTAACTTTTATCAATAATTTATAAATAGTTCTGACCAGAAGAGGATGGGTCCCCCTTGTGAGTCTTGGTTCCTCCCAAGGTTTCTTTCTCCAGCTCTGAGTATGCAGTAAGGGGAACAGCATCAAGAGACTACTCAGATGTCTGCTAATTCGAAAGAGATCTCATTGCAATTATTGAGATTAACCCCCAAGTCTACAACAACTTTGTTAAAGAGTTTAAAGCTGTGTTCGATCGTCCTTATGGTGGTTGCTCTAGTGGAGAGTTGTTGGGTCAGACTATGTTTAGTTGCTGATTATGGCCTAGATTTCTGTACACTATCTGCTGGTAGTGGGTGGAATGAGGCCACATTACTAGTTATGTTCCATAACAATCTTAACCCAGCTGTACTAAAGGAATTGGCATGTAGAGATGAGTGACTGTCTCTAGATGATCTTAGTTCACTGGCTATTCGCCTCGACCAATTTAGAAGCCCCACCAGCACCACTCTATGGCAAACCATCTCCTCTCCACCGCATCTGTGCAGTTCAAGAGACCTGTACAGTCTTTTCAGTTTCAGTCCTATCTCCCAGACATCTCCTGTGAATCCTATGGATGAAACTAGCGTGTCACTTGAAAGCAGTGTGTCACTTGTTTATCACCGGAGGAGAGACTTTGCAGGTTTCAAAGGGGCTTGTAACTGAATTGTGCCACTGCTGGCCATGTTCTATGTGACTGTCAGGTTTGCCCACACACACATCAAAGCATGTGGAGTCTACTAACTAGCTAACTAATCCCCGCAGAGAGGAACTACGACATTGGAGATTGCGAGCCATGAAACTCGCTTTCGAGGAATAGAGGCAGTGGCTGGATGGAGCTAAGCACCCCTTTCTGGTTCTTACTGACCATAAGAATATGGAATAATTACGTTCAATCAAACGAATTAACATTCATCAGATATGCTGGTTCCTCTTTTTCACTTGCTTTCTGTTAACTATTACATGTTGCCCAGGGCCCTGTAACACTAAAGCTGATGCTCTGTCATGCACATATGATTCTGAAACAACTGCTCCAGAGGAACCAGCCAGTGTACTGCCACCTAGTCTAGTAGTAGCTCCCATTAGATGGGACATGGATAAAGAGATTGACAACCATAATGACCCAATGCCACCACCGGAACAATGTCCCCCTGATAATTAGTTTCATTTTCCTGTAGTGACAGGCTGATTACCTGGGCACATTGCTCTATGACATCTGGACACTCTGGGGAGACACGTATACATCAGCTATATACCAGTATCAGACAGATACTGGTAGAAATGTATGCTTTCGGATATACACTGCTTTGTCGCGTCATGTTCTATCTGTTCCCAGTGTAAAACCCCACATACCCTGCCTGCTGGAAAACTCCTGCCTTTCCCAGTACCCTCATGTCCTTGGTCCCACATAACGGTTGACTTCAAGCCACAGCCAAAACATTAGGCACCCTGCCAAAGCTGTTCAATATTTTGGACATATTTTCATGTACAGCTGAACTGTGTTTTGTATTTACCTGCTTTGGATTCAAGGTATCCATTCAACAGATCATGGACATAGATCATGCTTCCTTTGAACTAAGTCCATGTCTCAAACTGAACAATGTACCCTGCCTACCTACTATCTACCTACCTACCTACCAACAATTCTGATGATTATTTCTTACTATTTCTCAATTTCTTAGTGTCTGTGTTTGGTGTACATATGTGCAGTTTGGGAGGTGTTTAAGATCTAGTAAAGTAAATAATACAGTCATTGCATTTACACAGGTCAATTAATTACTCCATTAGTATTACTAATTAGTATTAGTAATAATTAAGACAATATATATTTTTATTGGAAATACTTATCTGGAATCAGTGTCCACAGGATTTAACAATGCAGCCCCAACTCTTATTTTATAGAACAATGAAATATCCAAAGTGAAGTCCCTTTTGTTTGTTTAAATTTATTGAGGTTGTCAATTTTCTGGTGTTCTGTGTTCTGTGTACTAATATGATACATTTGTGTTAAATCCCATGGGGATGTGGAATTGGGTTGGAATAGGGTCTGTAGGATGATTGTTAAATGAAAACAATAAACAATGAATGACAAAAGACAATATACATTATGTGTGTGAGTGACCAAGACAGAGAATAAAAAAACATACATACAGAAGAGGGTGTAGATTTAGAGACAGAAAGAAAAATAGAGAATCCTGTCAAGCCCAATTCAGGCTCTGGAGATATCACTTTAGGCCATGTGGGTTTTCTGCAATGCTGAATACTCCAAATGTGACTGCACTGTCATTGTCTGTGTGTCACATTCTACTCCTCTCTGTCTCATAGTACTACACCAGCTTTAACTCAGTATTATAGAGAAAACAGTATCACTAACTATGCTTTTACTCATTACTCAACCGTTTTTAAGGAAATACTGGTATTTTTACATGTGGCTCTAAACGTCTATTAGGCTGTTAGATCTGCTGGAGTCATGGAGCCACACTCTGATAATGTTCACATTCTCCCTAAATTTCAATTGGAACTAATTCTGTCTCTTTACCTTTTCTGAGTTCATGACTTCCCACCTGTCCTGCCTGACTCTGAATAAAAGAGTGACCACTGGGCTACCCTTTTTTCCGCATCAGACCAGCTGCCCACCCACCAGACTGATTGCTGGGCTCTCCTGCTACCTCCGTCACACCAGCCGCCCATCCTTCTACTGCTACCTCGACTATGTTGACATTTACACAGACTTTATTTTTCACTAATATTATTACAACCACTATTAACCATCATTACTTTCACTGTTATCACCATTCTCTGTCAATACTATATTAACAAAATTATATTATACTTATAGCAACACACCTGAGCGGACTTATATGGTGGCACAGTGACTTATTAATGTATTTTATCAATTGTAAAAAGTGCTATACAAAGAAATCTGAATTTGAATGTTCTAAAAAAAGTGTCATCACAAAATTAAACTACTGTAATATTCAGTATTTTTAATGATTGTCCCAAGGCTAATTATAAGATTCTTTATGTTGCATATAATTACTAGTTTTTGCAATAATTCAGCAAGTAATGCTGTAGTTGGTGCTTTAAAATCTTCATCTTGCCTTCCTTAGGGTCTCTGCATGGCCCTCAGGAATACCTCAGATCTAAACACCATCCACTAAATCATCAATACAAAACTGCACAGTTTCAAACATTTAGATAAATGTGACTCCCCTGAATGCGCCACACTATGGCTGTGAAAGGCATTTGTTATTTTCTTCTACACAAAGCCATTTAGCTGACAGAACTAATTTGCTTTATATTCACACTGGCTGACAAATACCTGTGCTGCACCTGGCTCCTCTGCAACTCTCACAACTTGTCACACCCTGTCACTCAACGCTGTAACCCACTAAAAGTGAGAAAACGGGGAGGCAGCCAGATGGGCACAATCGCTTTCTTTCTTCACTCTGAGCTGAGCTCATTAAAATACTTCATGTGTCTCTGTCTAGGTTAACTTCAGGGTTCTAAGTGTTACACTGTTAGCAGGTCCTCTGGTGGAAAGGCTTTGTGAGGGTCAGGAGCACTTGATCCTCTCAAAGGTGGGTAAAATTTTTTCAATGCCTCAAGGGTTGAGCTGTCTAATGAAAAGACAAAAGATGATACTCTGTGGGTGGTAGACTAGGGTTTATCGAGTATCTCATTGAAGTTACACTATGAAATATTTCCTTTGTTTTTTTTTCTCTTATTATTATTCTGCTGTCTTATATTATTTTGAGAAAGCAGGCTTGGTTGATTGTCTGCTTTAGTTGCTGTTTATAAAATGTTTAAAAGGTCAGGGAATGATTAAGAAAAGGAACTCCATTTCAGATAACAGCATGTGCAATGAGAGAATGTTAGTCTTTTGGTGTAGAGTCAACACAGCAGATGAGTCTCACTGCTCTTAGATGCAGGGTGAAGTGACAAGTCTGTTCTCAAATAAACTCATTTATCATTTTGCCCACTGCATAGGAGACACGGGTTTAATTCTCTATGCTTAGAAATGTTTAAAAACAGCAATTCGGATCAAACATAGTGAAATTACTCACATTTTGCTGACTGGCAATTTAAGCTTTCAAATTATTAAAATTTTAAGTGAAAAGCTGAAAGCCAATGTGTTATATAAAAAGAAATAGTACTAATAGTTTATCGTTATAGTTATTGTTTATTCATCATCAATAATGTACTCAGTAATTTACACAGATCAGCTATAACATTAGCATAACAGGTGAAGTGAAAATCGGTGATCATCTTCATCTACAGTGGCAGCTGTCAAAGGAGCAAATAAAGAGTTAGTTCTATCTTGGTTCAATAATATACTTTCATAGGTTATCTAATTGATGGCACTTAACTCATCTTTCTGAGATGTAAGTTAAACTTCCCTTTCAGCATGTCTCCCTGACATCTTGTCATGGATGGCAGCCCAAACCTAAAACTTAACTCCAGCAAATGAACTACTGTACATCTCTGAAACTTTATACTCCTTTGAAACTTTAGACTCTTGCCAACTCCTTTGAAAAATTACTGATAACTCCATTTTTAGAAGCAAGAAGCCTTGGCATATTTGTTAATGACAAGTTATCGTTTCAACTCATTTTCGGCCAAGTAACTCCTCTGCAGCCCAAGAGTATCAGCAAATCAGCACTAACCTTGCACTTGTTAAAGGTTTAAAATGAGATTTCTGAACAGCTACCAGTTATAGTTAGCACAATATGATTGCACAAACATTAAAACCATGACCTCACTGCATTAACAAAGTTCTGGGAAAAACTGTTTGAAATGACTTGATGAAATGATTTAATCATTTAATAATGCCCATTACTGCACTGTACACCTTGTTTACATATGTGATGCTGCTGCAGTACAGCACTGGTCCACCTCAATATACACTCCTGAACTTCCTGTACTCTACCATTTAGACACACAACACATCGCTAGTCTACATATTTAGTCCATTCTACTCTTAGTATATCTTAATCACCCGGCCTCCATGCACACATTTGCACATGTAGATGCACAAACTTGTATATTTTGTATTTGTTTATGCAACCTGTCTTATGTTTTGTCTATTGTCCTTGCACTGTTGTATAATGTCCTTACATATTCTGCACCAGAGACTTAGCCTATCAATCTTTCATTGTTCTGCACATGGCTTTTATGGCTTTTCTCCCATGCTCCCATAATCCTTTGCATGCTAGGTGTGTCGCCGGCCTGTGTGTGTTTTGCTTAAGCTGCCCCTTGTACCTCAAGACCCTCTGTCGTGTGTAACCATGAAGGAGGAAACACCTTGATGCACTCAAATTTATTAATTTGCTCTTTGTCACAAATAGGTTCAGATACTTTTTTCCAAGGTGAATTTGCAGTTAGTTGCAATTCATTTGGCAATCACTTGGTGGCAGCAAGCCAGGTAATGTGTTCTGCAGTTGGTAAGTGAGAGATCACAACTCTGTAAACTGTGCTGTGGGTCATTAAATCTGTGGTAATCCAGTGATATCTACATACATCTTATGTCTTTGAAAGCATCATGGGTATGTTTTGTTTGTTTTTATTATTATCTGCAATTGCTGATTATTATTTTTTAAATAAGGTTACTTTCTGTGAAGTTGATGCCTAAAATCCATTAACAGTACTAACAGCTGCTCCAGGGCTTGGAAATTCATTCAGTAAAAGTTACATGTTGATTACATGATAAATGTTACTTCTGAAAGTAAATATACAGCAAATACTAAATTGTTACAGCTAAAAGCAAGAAACTTCATTCATATAATTATTGACTTGGTGTGTTTGTATTGTAGATATTATTTCATGTCAAAAGCATAATGATGATTCTGCTTCTTAAATGTTTTAGTTTTACCTTTCCTTGCACTATCTGTTGGACAAATGGACAAAGATCCACTGTCTTCAGATGGATGTCGGGAGAACGTTTATCTGTCTGACAAGCAATATACAGCACATATTAAGAGCACATAAAGTGGCACAGACTGAATTCTGTCTGTCTCTGGCTTTAAATAGTAAATCTTTCATTTTTACATTGCTTTTTGGACCATAGTAACATATAGATCATTAGAGTAGTAAAATTGCAAATAATGAATCCTATGAAAAGGAAACAGTTTTTATGATAAATCACACATTTCACAGTTCACAAAAGTTAGATATGTAATTTTGCAAGGCTCGGTAGGCTCAGGGCACAATAATAAGACAAATTTGATGACAATCTAGATTACAGAAAATTGAGGACTGTGTAAAAGATGTGAAATGATGGATGTCACATAACGTCTGTCTTCTAAACAGTGACAAAACAGGTTCTCCTTTTGGCTCAAAAGGTCGCAAGAAAATGTTCTAAACTATCAGACTTAGGACCCTATTTTATCGACGTACACCTTGAAAGGCTCGAAGTGTGTAAAAGGCATGTACCAGATCTTTTATTTATAAGTGTGTTTTATTGGTTTATGACATAATATGCAATAAACCAATAAGCTTGTCTGGGAAAGCTTGCTAAAGCATAAATCTAAATTTGTGGCATCTGACCATTTGGCCAAGCGCCTTCTAGTTCTAAAATGGAGATCGCTAAAGGCTATAGGATGTTCTCCTCAATGCCCCTCTCCCAAACCATACCATATTATTAAGGCAAAGTGGTAGTCACAGCCATTTATTCATGGCATTTTTCTTGGACCTTTCATGGACCTACAGCATATTTGTCTTCCAGGGCCACCCATTTCAGTTCAGGGTTCGCCCATTCAGTCATCTGCATTTATTATTGGGATATAGAGATGATGACGGACTGTTTTAAGCAAGTAGGAATGATGGCCTAGCATTAGGGAGGAATTAAAGATATTTACCAGTACTGGAGCAAG